>NW_023600993.1:13895849-14035849 GCF_014898055.3 Talpa occidentalis
AAAATAAAAAACCGTTCCAAGGCACACATGGCACAGCGTGGCACTGCAGCCTTCCTTGGCACTGCCTCGTCCTGTTGCTGGCAGGACAGAGCATGGACCTCTTTAGCCTCATCCTCTGTTGTTTTCTGCACAGGAGCCAAACATTGTGGCTACTCACGAGGCAAGGCTGGCAGCCGAAGGACCCAGATGCCAAGCTCTGGACTGGACTTCTGTTCGGTTTGTGGCTGGTCCCTTCCCTGGCATCTGCCTGGCTTTGCAGCAGCCTGTGTCCCCGTCTGCAGAACTGGGCTCAGGATTAGGCTTCTGTTGGCTCCTGTGGATGTTCGGTCACTGTTTCCCTTTTGAATTATCCTTGATTATGAGGAATGTGCCTTTATGACACATTCCTCCCCAGGCGCCTGCTCAGAAGAGGTGCTTTTGCTGCTAAAAAAGGGAGGGGGAAGCTTCTCTCCAATTACTGGCCATTGTTAGCCAGAGAGCTGGTGGAATGGGACCACCCTTTCCTCGGTAGGAAGATGTAAAACGAAACACAAAAGCTTGTGTATTAGACACAAAGCTTATTTTCATTTTAGTGATAGAAAAAAAGTTCCTAATGAAGTTAAACAAGGAGGAAACAAAATCAAAAATAGTAATAAAGGAATTTCAAAAGGCTCTTCTCTTTGAATCTGTCAATTCCTTAACCAAAGATGATTTCATCTCATTATCAGAGACTGGACTTGACAAAAGAGAGTGGGTTCTCTGGGGTGCAAGAGCAAGTAATACATTTATGGTATTTGTCAACCGCAAGGCATTGAGTTGAGTTCCCCCTGGGTAAGGCATATTGGCTCACATTCTGCTGGTGAGGGTCGGTGTGGGGGGAGCATCAGTTAGTAAGTACATTTATCCCTTGAGGGGAAACCCCTCTTATCATGGAAAGAAAAATCCACCTGAACAGCTCACCAATTAGAAGCAAAGCTTCATAGAAACAGACACAATTCAGAAATTCTCACCTTTGGAACATCTTTGTACATGAGTACTTTTGACATGTCCTTTTGACATTTTAATTCCAGAATCTTCAGGTATTTGCTCTCCTTTTGACTCACTATTGCTCATCATAATTATACATAAAGTTCAAATGGAAGGATGAATGTTAACTGAACAGAAGGTGATTTCCTTTGCATGCACAGTATCTGAGTGAGCTTTGGGAATTTGAGCAATCTTGGACCTAAAGTTCCAACCAGTAACCTTACTAAGCCATGATTACTCATTACTCATTTCTTTCTCTCTCTCTCTCTTTTTCATTGAGGTAGCATTGCTTTACATCATTGCTTGTGTATTAGACATATAGGACCTCCCTTCTTAGGTGTTGTTACCACAACACACCCGCCATCACACCAAGACATCCATAGTTCACCGCCATCATCCATTGCACGCCTTCCCCATGTTCCCCTGGCCTTTCCCCTCCCAATATGGATGTGTCAGTTGTATAGTCAGCTTTCTGGGGTTAGCTCTTAGTTTGGCTTTACCTGATCCCTTGTTGGATTTCTCTATATGCCATATATATGTGACACTGTCCAGTATTTGTCTTTCTCTTTCCTACTTATTTCATTTAGCATTACCCTCTCCAGCTTCATTGATCAGTTTCTATAGGAAAGAAGTTTGTCTCAATGACAATCTCTTTTGCTTCATGAGATCTCAATGGAGCTGTCTCTGAAGTCAGACCTGAATTCTAGTCTCGTCCTGCTCTTAATTAGCATCTTAACCTTGAGTAAATTGCTGAACCTCTTTAAATCTCAGTTTGTTCCTCTATAAAATGAGTTTGAGGGTAACAACACTATCTCATGGGGTTCCTGTGAATGCCACATGACAAAGTCATGTTCACTAGAAGGCACAGAGTAAGACCTAACTAGGTGTTGGCTAATTTTATGAATTTTTTTAGATTTATTTTATTTATTTATGCATACAAGAACTGGGGTATAGGCTAGAGATGCAGGGAAGGTGGTGAGAGGATGCACCAGAGACAGAGTGAGGAGCAGAACAGGTGGATCTACTGAGACACACTGCTGAGGGGTGCGGCAGGCGAGACAGGAGAGGTCTGCTGCACCATGTGGGTAGCTCTCTGGCCGGGGATCCTCATGCCGAAGTGAAAAGTGGCTGGTGATAGCTTGATAGTGCTGAGACTTTAACCCCTGCACCACCAGATAGGCCCTAGTGCTATGATATTTTTGTCAGCTGGGGCAGGAAGTACAACTCCTATCAATCTGTTGGCCTGTGTCATTTTTCTTTTATTGATTTGACCCTCCTTTCTATCGAATTTATTGCTTTTAACAAAGTAGAAGAAATTGGATTTTGAGATCCTCTGGGCTACATGGAACATTTGATAAAAAAATATTTGCTAAATAAAGCAATTTAACTCCCTGAATGTATTATTTTAAAAATGTAAACCAGGGGCCTCCCCGGCGGTGCAGCAGGTTGACCATCACACTGTGAAGCTGTCTGCAGCCTCTGCAGTGTGGGTTCGATTCCTGGCCAGCCAGGGAGAAACCCACGTGGTGTGGCAGACCTCTCCTGCCTCGCCAGCTGCTCCCCTCAGCAGTGTATTCTGTCAGTCTGCCTGTTCTGTTCCCCGCTCTCTCTGGTGAATTCTCTCACCTTCCCGCACCTCTGACCTGTACCCCAGTGCTTGTATAAATAAATAAATCTATAAAAAAAAGAGTTCTCATTGTTGTTGTTGTTGTTTTTTTTTTTTTTTAAAGTAAACCAGGATCCAGCCAGTTCATAATTACTGTCAGCACTGGCATCTCCTGAGGTGGGCAGCAAGGATATTCCAAGTCTTAGGTATATATTACTGAAGAAATAATTCTATTAATGGAATACTTTCTGAATTTGAAACTGTGGCCACACCACCCAGAAAATAAAGTGATGGGCTCAGGCAGTTGACCTTAGCTGATGCAAAGCACTATGGGAAAGAGCAAGGGTCCCTAAGTGAAGCATTAGCATCATTTGTGAGCTCTAGAAATGGGAGCCCATCCCTAAATCTAGAGTACTGGAGGGATGGAGTTGGCATACTTTTTTTGTAAAGGGCAAGATAAAATATTTAGGTTTTATAGGTCATTGGGCTCTCAAAATTGTGGTCTGAGGCAAACTTACATAATATGTAAACAAGTGAAGGTGGCAATATTCTAGTGAAAATTTACTGACAAAACCAGGTGGCCCTAGCTTGCTCATTAAAAATATGCTGAATCAATATTCAGAATTTTATTTCGTAACCGACTTTTAGGTAAGTCACTTTGTCTCTACGTATCTTTCAGTTCTTTTTCTTTCTGGTTAGCCATTCTCTGAAATAAGAAATGTGACCATCTTGAGGAGTTTGGAGAAAAGGATGAGAGACTATGAGCCTGGGACCCAAGCTAAAGGGCCAGACATCTAGGAGGAGCAGCTGTACTTAGAAGATAGGGACTTGGAGGTGGGGGGTAGGCGGGTGCTTGGAGGGGACTAGAGAAATCGAACACACTCTGTTCCTGCCCACTATTACCAGAGACAATTTGGGCCCATTGTTTCAGATCTTCCAATTTTTCAAAAGAAGCTGAAACCTGATAAAATCAGATTTTTACATATTGGCCAACTTGCTTTAAAAACACAATGTGACCCTACAAAATCAGCCATACAAGGCTGAAATGTAGCTTGGGAGGTTGGTTGGTTGTGACCTTTGCTTTAAGTCCTTAGGTCTTTGTCACTGAAATACCGCTGGTTACCTTGAAATGAGATTGGGGGTTTTTCCAAAGCCAGTCTTAATATTTCAAGGGCTGATCAGATTTATATCTACTTCTTTGAAGTTGCTCCTCTATTTCAAAATTTTCTACCCCAAGGTGGTGCCACAAAGCGTTACCTAACCATATGTACTAGGTATGCCAAATATGAAATTCTATACATAGAATTTCATGAATTCTATACATAGAATTTCTATACATGAAAATCTATGTATAGAATTTCATTAGAATTTGAAGAGCCGAAATGAAAATGCCAGGCTTGGCAGCTTTTTCATTACAACGAAGATTTATGGACAACCAACCTAAAAAATTCAGAGCAATCAGTCCACATCAGGTTTGAAATTTTCCAGCTCTTCTGGAATATGCTAAATCCTCCCTTATCTCATCCCTATTCTTTGTGTTGGCAGATTTAGTTCTATGATTCAATAGAAAGCATTCTCTTTGCCTAATATTAAAAACTCATTTTGTTCTAACTCTAATAATTTGAGACTTTTTTTTCTGAGTTGGATATAAACAGAAATTACCTTTTCATCACTTGAAAGTTTAATTCCCTAGTTTTAATGAACTTCTTAAAAATAATTGGATAGATTAAATAAAACCTGTATTGTTTTTATTTGACAATCTCAAACTGCTGTATTGTGGAAATATTTGGGGCGCGAATTGTAATTTTAATGTCCCGTGGGCATTAATTTATTTGGGATTCATCTGTACCACAAGTCATCTGAAAATTCTTTTGTGGAACAAGACTCACAGGCTAGAAGTCTTTGAAGGCTTTTAAACCCAACCTCTTTTTTCTTTTTAGCAGCAATTCTCCCAGAAATAGTCTATTGTGCCTGACAAAATGTATATCCAATCCTGGACTTGAAAAGGTTCTGCTCCTATTTGTAACTCAGTAGCCCGGAGGCCCAAATTGGTATTGAACTTTCTAAAAAAGCACTCTTGGTTCTTTAATAAGAACTTATTGGTAATTAGCACCCTAGCCTGGGCCTACAGTTTGGGTTGTCAAAATAAAAATAAAAATCAAGTGGCATCTGTTGATCTGGAAAAAAACAAAACCCGTTATACGCATTTAGCTCTGCATTTTAGAAATTCTTAAGTTAATCCTGTTTTAGCATTGTGGAGAAAGGTGCAAAGGAATGAAATGATCCCATGAAATCCTTGTGTTCCATAAGGTGTCTTGAAGTTTGATTGGATATTAACTAAAAGATCATTTTGTTTCTCTTTTATAGCAGGAGATGCAATGTGTTCATTTTATAACATCTCTGCTGTTTGGAATAAATCACCAAGGACAGATGCTCATCACATTTCGGTTCAATAAAATTCTTTGCAGAGTCTGAACAGATACATGGCTAGTTGCTTTAGGTCTGTGTCCAGGCCATTATTTGTTTGGAAAATCAAATTCACAGTACAAAATAGAGTTATACTAAGGACATTGAAATTAATATTTTGTTTGCTGTCTTATGTGTTTGTTGCTGTTTTGATTTTTTTTTTGCCAGGGATGTGCATTTAGGTCCTTTTATTTATACATATCATTGACCCCCTCTTCATTGTTTCTTCTAAGACAGCAGTTAATCTGATTCCCTGCTGTTAAATCTTCTAGTAATGCCATTTTAAAGGTTTTCAGCAGAAAAATTTGCCTTGTCCTTGAAGAAGTACAAAAAATCCCATGTTCAGTCTGTTTTTGTGCATGTGGCAACAAATGAGTTTTCAACAGGCAAAACCGAGATGCTTATTTAAAAGTGCTACAAAACTGTTGGTGAGTTTTGGATATCTTTCATGTGCTGTATGGCACTTCTCTTGAGTTTAGAAAAAAAAATCAGGAAGACATAATCTCCTGTCTTGCCAATATTCATTTATTTATTTTTTTTTAGAGGAGGAGAGATTTGAGCTTAAAAAGTTGTGAGTGTACATCTTCAGTTGATATTTCCTTGAAGGAGTTTCATATGGTTTTAAATTATTTATCCAAGAGGGTATGTAAAAAAAAAAAAAAAGAGTGGAGGCTTTCCATCATGTTGTGCAAGGTAAAAATGTGCATTTTACAAACACTCATACATGCATGTTCCTACAGTCGCAAGAGTATCCACAGAAAATATTAAGCACATGTGTGTGTGTGTGTGTGTGAGTGTGTGTGTGTGTGTGTGTGTGTGTGTGTGTGTAAGTGAAAGAGAGAGAGAAAGAGAAAGAGTAAAGTTGCTGCTGGAATGTTGAATAAATAAATCAACCCAAGGCTACAATGGTGTGGGGTGATAACCATTACTCAAAGGGCAAGAGAAAAAGCTTACTAACCTGTCTTGGTGGTTTGCCTTGAAAATGAATCCTCGAATCCAGGGTGGATGATGACCATTTGGTGGGGCTAATGCTCTGACACCCTCTGACGGGACCAGAAAGTGGAAGTCAGGCCCGGGGCTCACACCAGCGCCAGTGAAATTTGTTTGCTGTTTATTTATTAACATCCACGTCTGTGTTGGATTTACTTCCCAGCTTCCTCTCTTTCAAGAATGCGTTTTTCACCCTGGAATTAGAAGAATATTTTATTGGCAGATGCCGATGCTTTGAGGAAAGGACTCTGGCTCTTAGGCCATTTTAGGATTAGCTCTTCCCTCTCTAGCCTCCCCTCCCCCCGACTTATCTTCCCCCACCAACCTGGAATTAGGGTTCTGAACTACAGAGAGAAACCTTTCCCATGAGTGTGCAAATCCTGAAGTTTACAGTGACTAGATAATAAGTAATAAAAATTAGGCCCTTTCTTTATTTAAAGATCGCCTTCATGTTGAACTGGCTTTTTACTGCCATTAAATATTTGCTTTCTGGGAGCATTCGTATATATTTTCTTAGCTCTTAACTACCACATTTCTGCTCGGTTTTGTATCTGCTAGCCCCAGCATTTACAACCTACGAAAACCTCATAAATCTACTTCATTTTTCTAATAAGACATGAAAGTCCTTAATTGGCCTTAATGAAATGCACTTAAAGGGCAATAAACGTGTTTAAGCCCCTCTTTCAGGGTGAGCATCAGTACTCTCACTCTACTCTGTTTTAGCCTTTCTGGTAATTAATCATTTATTCATATGTGACGAATCAGTAACAAGATCAAGCAACTACGGCACAATTGCATGATAATAAGCTGCTCATATATGTGTCAAGATTTAGCAATCCTTTTTAAAGCCTAATTTAAAGTCATTTTACAACTAACCAGACTGCTTCTCCGAAGCATTTTTTCCCCCAGTATCTTTTCTACATATTTTCATTTGGATGCCATCTTTTTATTTTGTTTATAGAGCCCAGTCTGCCTTAAATCCACTTATGGCACCAGCGTGAATTTCAGCAATGCAAACATTTACCATTGTTTTTCAGTGACTCCGAGTTCTCTCTTTGATCCAGAGGAGGAGGTGGAGGAGAGGCAAAAGAAAAAGGCCTGCATTTATAAATAGCAGACCCAGAGCCCCTGCCATTTTTAGTACATATTTAAACCTTAAATCTGCAGTGATTGATGGAGATGTGTTAATCATTCGCCTGCACCTTGGCACTCTGAGAATTCCAGCCATTTCCCATACCAGAGATGCCAGTGGAGGGATTCCTTGCCCTGCAGAAGAAGTCTCTCTCTCCCCCCACCCTCCTTTTATTGAGATATAAGTGACAAGTCCCTCACCACAAGAGAAATTCATATTTCTAATCCCTGCTGACAGAATATCTGAATGCCTGTTGGTGTGTATATAAACTGGGGATTGGGTTTTCCTGCCTGGGTAGAGCAGTGGTTAGTCCAGATGAGGAAACACACCTAAGAAAAAGATTTGGACCTATATGGTTTTAGTCAACAGGGTTGCTTTGTTCTTATGGACAAATCTTCTTTTTAAAAAGAATTATTTTTTATGCATATTAGAGCTGGGGTGTAAGGCAGAGGTGGGGGGGTGCGTGTGTGAGAGGATTCACCAGAGGCAGAGTGGGGAGCAGAACAGGCTGATCGACTGAAATACACTACTGAGGGGAGCAGCGGGTGAGATAGGAGAGGTCTGCTGTGCCATGGCTGGGGATTGACCTCGTGCTGCAGTGGCTGCTGGTAGCTTCATAGTGCTGAGACTTAACCACTTGTACCATCAGTGAGGCCATATCTTGAGTCGATGATCAACCAGTTGGCATTGGCAGTGGTCTGGATAATCGGGGCTCCTTTGTTCAGGCCAAGGAAACCAAAGTAATTAAAGGAAGAGTTAAAGGTCCTTCTCTGGCATATATTAACATATGTAGATCACCTGGTGTTAATCATCCAGACATCTTTATATTTGCCTATAAAGTTAGGTGACAAGAACAGGTACTTTTTTAAGAGACTGACAGACTCAGTAGAGATGGCACCTGTCAGTAAAAATTTGCCATTTGAAATAGTTTGCTAGCTGAAGTTTTACTTTCTTCAGTTAAACATGATAGAATTAGAATGAAACAAATACATGAGTCTCTCCCTAAGGTGCACTTAAACCTCATGAATACACATATAAGATTAAAAAAAAAAAGTGAGTCTAAATTGGTGACAAAGCTGAGTAGCACAATTTTGAAAATATATGTCATTTTATTACTGTCCAGTACAAAAAGTAGTTACTTAGGTATAACCAGATAGGGGGAATTCTAGCCAGATTTACTCTTATGTCTGGAAAATGACCACATATCATAACAAATTATTTGTCTGTTGGTAGGGAATGTTCCTGAAGCATTTGAAAATTGTTCTCTTACATACCTTAAAAATCACTCTACAATTCAACTCTAGGTAGGCTCCTCTAATGAAATTTTATCGCTTATGTGTGTAGCTTATGAAACTTAGTGGACTTAAATCTATTATCTGTCAATTTTCTTTGACTTTGCAACACTTCTTTTTTTAAATTTTAGGTCCTAAAAAAGTAAATTTTGTTCTGACTTTCTTGCAATTGAATATTCCTGAATAGATGGCACAAAGTTAATAAGATTTAATCAAGGCACATTCATACCGAATGGCTCCCCCTGGAGTTGTGCAGTGCACATTTCATGCATCTGTACACTTTAGTTCTGGTTTTGCATGTTGTCTACATACACCTTGTCTTGATAAAGATACATCTCTGGTTTTGGTTGAAACATGATATTTCCCTCATCTTCAGATGACATGTCCTGCTTTACCCTGTACATCTAAAGGAGATCCTTGAATGTAGCAAAAATGTTTTCATGTGTTAAATTTTATATTTATTGTTCTAATATTTTCTGAAATTCCTCCTATGTACTACAGCCTATTTATCTAGCTCTAAATTACTCTCTGGGTCAAATGTGAACTGAATTTTCATTCTATTTTGCCCTTCACTTCATTTTGTAACAAAATCGTGTTATTTTCCTTCAATTTATGACAAAGTTCCTTAGGCCAAATAATTTTTACCAAAGGAAAAAAAAAAAAAAAACCACCAAAAAACGGTAAGTCTTCAGTTAAAAAACAAAGCCTTCTTACCCAAACTCCACTAATGAGCTGATTTAAATAATTTTAGGGAGGAAAAGACAACTTTTGAACTCTTTACTGGGCTTGATATTTTAAGATTTTATATGGAGTGCTATATAGCCTTAGTCCTCTGACTAATTTTGCAGAAATAATCACAACATGTAAAAATAATCACAATGTGTAAAAATAATTGCAATAAGGTGACAATTTAGCAGTAAAAGGAAAATTCCAGACCCAGTTTAATCAGTTAAAGTGTCTCTCTGGTTCTTCTGATTTGTTGTTCATTTATGCCGGGCAGCTGGACAATAGAATTTTGCACGGGCCACAAACAATGAAATAAAACAGCAAGATGTACTGTATTTTACTGAAACATACAATAAAGGGCAGCAGGGGACTAGTGAAAGCCCAATATTCAAAGACTGTAATTTTTTATCACTACTTTATTTCCTGAACCAAAATGTTTTTTGGATATAAATACTGGTCAAAAACAAAACTGCACCGTGTTTGCTATCATTGAGGCAATACCTAAACCTACTTTTTATTAGAATTAAATGAATATCATGCAAGTAGTTTTAATGTTTTATTATTATTTATGTTCTATGCTCTGCATAAATAGAATTGTTCCTTGCCCCCCCCCTTTTTTTTACTACTAATAAAAAGTAATAGGTGTAATAATTCTGAGACTGTTTGCATTTCAGGGTGTTTTCTGTTTGGTCCTGGTGGCTTATGAAAGGAAAAAAACCCCAGACCAGAGGGTAAAGAAGTTTAATAACAAATATAGGAAACTTCAATAGAATTAAACGTTTAGGCAAGAATGACCAAAACAAGGATGAATAATGAAGATTTAAAAAATGTTAAGTACAAAGTCAATGCAACGAATATTCTGTGAGCAGAGACATATCTGAACTTTTTTCCAACATTGTTCATGTATGTCTGGAAATTGCATCATATATATATTTATTAATAAATATCTTTCCTTAATTACTTGTTGATTTCTCAGAACACTTTGTGATAGGCAGGAAGGCAGTATTTAACCACAAGGCCATGTTTTCTAAAACAAGACTTTTAAAGATGTAGATGTGACAGGAGATATTTAAATGAAAGTCAGAAAATTGAAATCATTTCCTTGTGAAAGTAATAGGTTTGCAATATTCTCAATGAAATTCTGCAAGAATTTGCACTTGGAAATCCAGAAACCTGTTCTAGTGGTGACCATGTGCTCTCAGAGGGCAGATCTAGTGCTTTCTACTATTAATGCTTTTATACCTCAAAAGCTGCCACTGCCTTCAGCAGCCCAACCAGCTGCAGGTGGCTCTGGTGTCTTCTCTCCCAAGTAAAACAAAAGACCCTTTTTTTCCCCTTCTAGAAAATGTTTTTACAGTTTAGGCACACGACTGTACAGAGGAAGACTATACCACTATTCAAAGGGATGTCCCAGAAAGATTCTATAGTGAAATGGGAAAAATAGAGGACACAAAATTACAACTCCATTGAGATCTCGGAGGGAGAAAATGTTTTGCAAAAAGTCTAAAAATCAACGAAAATGTTAACAAAAAATTGCTTCTAGTGGCAGGGTTATGGGGGACTTTTGCATTTCTATGTATATTTCTCTAATTTTCAGATTTACTATAGCATGCATACACTATCTTTATAGACTTAAGTTAATGTAAACTCTAAGAAAATAAAAATTTATAAAAATCAGGCTTTAGGAGGGCCTCCCTGGTGGCGCATCGGTTGAGCGCTGGGTTGCAAAGCTGCCCGCAGCCTCGGCAGCGCCAGTTTGATCCCCGGCCGCCGGGCGAGGTCCCACATGGCGCGCAGACCTCTCCTGCCGCCCGCTGCTCCCCTCAGCAGTATACTTGGTCAGTCTGCCTGTTCTGTGTCCTGCTCTGGCTCTGGTGAATTCTCTCACCCTCCCGCGCTTCTGACTGTACCCAGTGCTTGTATAAATAAATAAATAAATAAATCTTTAAAAAAAAAAAAAAAAAGCAGGCTTTAGGAAACATTTTGAATGGATTATACTAGAGTAAGTTTTACAACCATGGTCAGCATGGTTTATGAGAAAGCTAGAGTCATTCCTCTCCCTCCATTTTATAGATGCAGATACTAAAGTTTAGGGAAGACAAGGCGATTGCTCAAAGTGACATAGCTAGAAGTTAGAGTGAATGCATATGTTCCTGTGCCCACGTTTCCAACCATACTGTGTTGCCTTTCTGAGTCATCGGGCACTCCATGTATAAATAAAAATTGGAAGGCATCACTGATTCCTCTTTGTTAAAAGAGGCACTTGTGCGGCTTCTTACCCTACCATGTTGGAACACAACATCTCTCTCTTTACTTTTGGTGATTTTTGCCTTTCTGTCTAAATCAAGAGCTATATTTTTGTTCAAACTAAAAGAGAAGGGTGTCCCCAAATTGAGATTCCAGCTTATGAGTTTCCTTCATTTTTTCTGAGCTCAACTTTTTGGGGTGACTTTGGCAGGTTCCTGAGAACAGAGATTCCCCCAAGCTCTTGTGCTAACTTTCAGGGGGGTACATTTACTTGCAAATATATCCCTCTCTATCTCACAATAAATGTTAAGCCAAAGTATTTCTAATTCAGAACAGGCTCATCATTCTTTCTGTAAAACTTTACAAGTATCAAACCTACTACCTGTAGGAACAGGCCTCTTTTTACTAGGTCACTTATCATCTGTGTCTTTATTAAGTGGAATTGTTTTTTCTGGAGGGGGTGTTGCTAGCCCTTGCAGCTAGGAGTTCTAGTCTAAATATGCTGGCATGTAAATTTTCTGAGATTTTCACTTCACTTTAGGAAAAAGCAGTTTCTTTTTTGGTGTCCTAGGTCGTTCGAATTAAGCTCAGAAGGTAACTCTGCAATTGGTTCCATCCTGTTAATAATTTCATAGGAGGGTTTGAATGCTATGCTTCTAACAGTTGCCACCACACTGCATTTGCAATCCTCAGTGAAAATGCAGAGTGATTTAATGTACTGATGATGCAGATAACCCAGATATTGAAGATAAGGTTTTCTGGGGCTAAGCTCATCTAGGGACAGAGAGCATGTGCCATTGGTCATCATTTGTCCTGGAAGCCTGAATACACTTTAATGTTACTTAAAAAAATAGTGCTCATGTGGTATATAGAGAAAACCAGCAAGCAGATGAATGAAATAAAACAAAACTAAATTTTTGAACTGTAAGATCAATTAGTGGTTACCAGAAGGGAAAGGATGTGGGGGCGGTGTGTGTAAATCATGAAAAAAAGGGACAATGGTATGGTGCAGGGTAGCTGTGACCTTAATATGATATATACACACGTTGAATCTCTCGATGAATACCTGAACTTACATAATGTTATAAGGTAGAATTACTTTCATGAAATAAAATGTTACTTTTGTTATGCAGAATTTAGACACATTTGATGCTTTTAAAACATGCCCTCCAATATTTTACCACTTCTCCCATTGAGCCCCACTGAAATCCCACTGAGAGGAGGTTCTGTGTCCCTTCCCCTTGAATCTGGGAGGGCTTGGGGGCACCTCCACCCATGGTGGACTGTCAGGGCTTCTACTTGGTTCTCACACATTACTCCTTCCAGACACTCTCTGGACAGTCCTTGGAATCCAGTGGTCAAACTCTGAGAAGCCCAAGCCCATGGAGAGTCCACGTGTAGCTGCTCCAGCTTTCCAGTCCTTCCAATTCAGGTGCAGACATGTCAGAGAAGAAACCTGATGATCCCAGCCCGCAGGAGTTCACATCTGCTCAGCTGGGGCCCTGGGCGTGCTGCCCAAATCCCCACCCACAGAATCAGCAAGTGTAACTCACTGTTACCAACAAGGAGAACTAGAACAACAGGCTTTCAAAATTTCTCTCCCATTCTTAGTTGTTCAAGCGTCCTACTTGCTCTTATCTTATTTTTGATGAACTGTGATGCCCCAAGGAATGTCAAGGCACAGCAATAAAAAGATAAAGATGACTAAGGGATTCCTGGGGGCGGGGTGGCAGCTGAGAAAGAGCATGTGACGGAACCATAGATGCTGGTGCATAGCTCCTGGGGTTTGCCAAAAACAATTACAAACGTGGACTTTACAAAGAACGTGCAGATGCATTTCGTGCCATCAAATTGTTGCCACAACGTCACTTTTACTATGAGTAACCTCCTTATTGTTATCATCACCATCCTTACTTTATAGATGAAGAAACCAGAGTTCAGAGAGGGATCGTGAACTGTGCAAAGACTACACTGTTGTTTGGGGGTGGGCAGGAGAAAAGGGCCAGAACTCATGTCCCCCAGCCTCCCATCTCCTTGCTCGTCCTGGCACCAGTTGCTGTACAAGAAGGGAACTGCTGCCCCTTTGTGGCAGGTGGCCTTGCTTCATCATCCTGAGCTCTAACCTTTGGAGGAAGCCAGAAGTGCCCCTCCACTGAGCCGGGCCCCCAACAGCAGCCCTCCAGGGCTTACAGGTGCTCATGGATAGAGGAGCCAAAGAGAGGTTCGGCTGAGCTTTTCATTTCTCTGGGTTGAGCATGCAAAGACTTCCGAAGATTCTCAGTGCAAACCTCAGTCTACTGTGCTCTCTTTCCCCAAGTTTGATTTTTAAAGATAATTGCTTCCATTTCTCTGCTAGCCATGTTCAAACTTCCCTCTGGTCTCTTGAACATATGGGATATAGTTGTACTATGTGTTTTGATGCCCTTATCTCTTAATTCTATCATCTGTATCATTCTGGGTCAGTTTCAACTGACCCAGATGGGATGCATTTTCTGCTTCTTTGTATGCCTGGTAATTTTTAATTTGATGCCCGCCGTTGTGAATAGTATCTTACTGGGTACTGGATATTTTCGTTTTTCTGAGCTTTGTTCTGAGACTTGGATACGTTACTTCTGAATCTGACTTTCAAGTTTTCTTAGATGGGATCAGATGTGTTTCATGGAAAGTTGATATTTTCCTTCTACTGGGCACTCTTCCCTCTAACCTCTTGACACACACGTACTGGTTAGTCCTCAACCGAATACTTGAGAGGGACCCTCGAAAGGTCTGGAATTCTCTCTCTGTGCAGAACTGTCATCTCAGGTTGTCCGCCCTGAGAACTGTAGCTGTTCTGACTTCCCAGACTCTCAGCTCTGTCTCCTTAACTCAGGACAACCCCGGGGCCCTGCCTGGAGTTTTCTCCACCTGTGCCATGGCCTAGAAACCATGGCCCACATGACCCCCTGGGAAGATTATAGAGCTCACTTCATTTCCTCCCTGTCTTTCAGGGCCCATTGTCATTTGTTGTCTGGTGCCCGATGTCTCCACGACTGTGCTTTATGTAATTTTTTCCCTGAGTTTTACTTATTTTAGGTAGGAGGAT
Source organism: Talpa occidentalis (assembly GCF_014898055.3). Lineage (NCBI taxonomy): Eukaryota > Metazoa > Chordata > Mammalia > Eulipotyphla > Talpidae > Talpa > Talpa occidentalis. The sequence continues at coordinate 13,910,396 of NW_023600993.1, forward strand.
GATGCTCAGCCCTGTGTGTCTAAGAGATTCATGAGGTAACAACACCTCATTGATGGCTGAAATTGGATCATCATTTAGATACCTTGTCTTATTCATCCATTTTCTTTCTTTCTGGAACTCTTCTTTCAGTATTATTGAATGGGATCCATTTGTAGATCCTTGAAGTACTTCAGTCACCAAAAAATCCTCTTGGATATTATTTGAGGCTAATTCGCCCACTTTGTGAAGCTGAGATTACAGTTTGAGTGCATTGTACACTTTATGGCTGAAATTCAGATGCTAATTCATGCCATCAATAGGCAAAAAACATTCATTTTTCTTTATTTATACTTCAATTTTGATATTTGGATGCTTTTTTTCTGGTGCCTTATGCTCCTTATTACATGGATGCTTTGTGCCTATTGCTTATTAAGTTATACTGCTGCCTGGCTTTAATACCTTGTACTGGCGGCAAGACCTGCACAATTAGAAATCTCCTTTATCCCTTGCATTAAAATCAGTCATACATCCACTGTATTTCCTAGGAATCCTCTTTGTACTTCTCTCATCTAGTTATTTTCATTACAGAAATAGAGGTTCACTGTAAGGTGACATGCTTTGGGAAATCCAGAGAAGGAACAACTGACTCTTCTGGATTTGGAAGTCGCCCAAGGTAGCTCTTTAGTAGGAACTCCTGGGTCTATTGAGGGGCCCACCATTGATGTGACCCATCCTTCCCATGTATCCACTGGTCTGAGGTTGGATTCCCCAGGAAACATACTCTGGGATCGATATTTGGACACAGAAAATACGGGGGAGGGTGGGAATGGGATCAATTCCTGAGAGACAGGAAGGAATAGATTCCTGGACAGAGGTAAAAATTGGGGTACAAGGCAGTAGCTTGAGATCTCAGTGCACCCCACAGGGAGCCCTGGAGCTTATGGCCACACAGAGTTGCTCCAAACTGAAGGAAGAGGGGCTGGTCTAGACTTTGCTTTCCCCTTCCCACATTTCCTTAGGTGCAGGTCACCCCTAGGAAGGAGACATGATGATGGGTGAGGCTGTTGAGGGTGATTCCCAGAGAAAGACTCATTTGAGGGCCACCAGCCTCCAGCACCCCCAGAAACCAGAGGAAGGAATTCTTGGAACAAGAAGTCACTTATTGACTCCTCGGTAGTGGTTTCAACTATCCATCAGCTCTGGAAAAATCACTCATGATTTGTTTTTTCAATTAATATTTTTGAAATGCCTACCATGTGTTTTAAGATCTGAGGGAAAAGAGGAGTAATGGCATTCAAACAAAACTCCAGTCTTTATCAAACCGTCACTCTTAGTGATGATAAAAGTACAGGTTTTCATAAGCAGTGAGAAGTAATATAATGTAAAATAATACAAAATGATTCTCCAACTTCATGTGATAACAAGTCATCTGGGAATCTGGTTAAAATGCAGACTATGATTCAGTAGGTCTGGGGTGGGACGAAGATGCTGCATTTCTGATAACTCCCAGCTAACATTGTTGCTTCTGGCCCATGGACCACACTTTGAGTAGAGAAGTTACAACAGGGTAGACTAGGAAGGTCAGGTGGTGGGAGAGTGGTCTTGGAAAGGTTAAGACCCCAGGAAAGAGAAATTACTTCATCTATGTCTTCATTTTCTCAACTGTAAGATGTGACTAATACAAGACAGTCTGGCACATAGTAGGCACTCAATAAATATTGGCTGCTATTGTGGTTGACTTTGGCTCATCTCAACCCATCAAGGTTGTTCTGCCACCACCTACCTCACAATCATTAATTGCTATTCCCACTGACTGCTGCCATACATTTTTTTTTTTAATTTTCCAAAATAAGAATGAGTGACTCACCTCTGCATGAGCCAACTGCTTTGGGTCCCGCCATCTCATAAGGCTGCTGACTGGCCTCCTGATTGGTATTCTTGGCTATGTTCTCTTCATTGGTTTGTCAGCTAAATTGGAGCACAGTATGGTCATACAGTATAAAGAAAGCTATGTAAGGTGGTTCCCTTAGCAAAGGCTCTAGGCAGGCTCTAAGGCTAATGCTTAACATGTGTGCCATATTAGGTCCCTGGCCCCGTTTTACTAGGGCCAGCTCTTTGTTTATTCATTTATTCTAATGGATAAAGAGCTCCTTGAGTATAGGCACCAGTTTTTCCTGACACCTTATACTGTGTTGGACGTACAGTAGGAACTTAGTATTATTATGGAGGTTAACTAACAATACTAAGGAGGTACTATGTGGCCAACATGCTCTGGAGGAAGGTTTGGAGGAACAGGCTGACAGACAAGGAAGGAATTTGAAAGACAAGGAGGAGTTCAGAGGATGGAGAGAATAATTTAAAGAGGGTCACTTGGATAAACAAAAGTTTAATGGGTGAAAAGATCGATCTTTTAGGGAAAAATACATACCATGTCTTGGTTTGTTCAAAGATTAAAGTAAATTTGGGTAGTCTTTTCCCTGGTTGCAAATATTATTTGGTATTTTCTTTGGTCTTTCCATGTAAGAGCTGGGTAGCTTACACTTGTGTGCATACATGCATACATACAAACACGCAACCTGTAACAAAGAGAAAACATCCCATTAAAATGTCTTCCATGCGTGCATTTACTTCACTAGCTACAGAGGAATTAATACCCCAACAAAGAGTAATTCAAACATGAAGAGGCAGCTTGCACAGAGGGTGTTTTTTTTTTTTGCTGGGATTCACAGATCTTATTTTAAGGTTGAAGCCCCCAGGTGTCCTTCCTGTTCTTTTTAACTGACGCTTGTGGTTGTGCAAGGACTACGGCTGGCCCTGGTGAACTGCCAGCCAAGCTCAAACAAACAGCCACTTGTGGCTGTGGACTTCCTCTTGGCTCTGCCTGGAGGCAGCAGTTAGTGTTGGGGAAGGTGGGGGCTGGAGGCTGAGGTCAGACTTTGAGTGGTGCTAATTCTGACTCTAGTCTCCTCATTTTCATCACTGTGGTGATATTGTAAGCAACTCCCTTGGACAGTAATTTCATCCAAGGAGAATTTTGGAGGGAACAATGCATTCAACAGGGCCATCTCTAGTTTTTCAATGAATGTGACTTCTGATTGTTGGGGAAGCCATTATTTTGGTCTTTGGGATACAGTTGAAGTTTGCTTCTCTTCTATTAAGAAAAACTCTGCTTAAATGGATGAAGCAAATGAGAATTAGGGGGTATGTTTAACCCATTCAAGATCACTCTACACCTGAAAGACATTCTAACTAATCTCCCACTGCCACTTTTATCCTCGAATCTTTACTGTACACCACAGCAAGATTAATTAGTATATTTTCATCATGTCATCACTAAAGTCTCTGTGATTCCTTTTGCCTCTAGCATGAAGTCTCTCCACCCTTTGCTCAAGTTTAATTTTGCCCTCCTCAATCTGTCCCCATTTTTTCCATCCTTGCATACTATTTTCCATACATAAATTCTTAAATCTAGCCAGATTGGTAAACTCACTGTCCCTCTATCCCACATTTCCTATCTCTAGGTCTTTGCTTATATATTTCCCTACTGGCCATACTTACTTATTTCCTCTCTGAAGTCACTGGTGTTTCAAATTTGGCTTAAGCCTCACCATCTCCAGCTTCCAGAATGGCTCTACCTCCAAACTCTCCCAGCCAAGATTTCACTGCATCTCAATCTTGTCTGGATTGCTCATCAACTTTTGATGTGTTTAGACTCTGTTTCCTCAGCAAAGTCTGTAAACTCCTTCCTAGAGGGCAGGATATTTTACCTTCTGTACAAAGCTCTGTATTTTGGGTCTCCCTGGTGGCACAAGGGATGAAGACACAACCTATGAAGCAATCTGCAGTCACTGCAGCCCAAGTTCGATCCCCAGCCAGGGAGCTATCCACATGGTGCACCAGACCTCTCCTGACTCGCCCGCTGTTCCCCTCAGCAGTGTATTTCAGTCAATCTGCCTGTTCTGCTCCCCACTCTGTCTCTGGTGAATCCTCTCACCCCCCCACCCCGGCACCTCTGGCCTATACCCCAGTTCTTGCATGCATAAATAAATAAATCCTTCAAAAAAAAAAGCTCTGTATTTTACTAAATTACTAGCAGTTTACATGAGGAAATAAATGTTATTGAAAGCAGTTTTATACCTGAACATTCTAATAATACCAGCATGATATACACTTAAATTTAATAAACTGGAATATCAGCAGACTTTTCTCTCAGGCTGATTCGTTATATATAGTCCATGTAGAGTAGTTGAGACCTCATTCCAGGTGCAGAAGTTGGGTTGCAATCTCATCTCTGCTGGAAACTATATGGTGTCTCTTGTGAGGGAACCTGCTGCCCTGGTGCTCAGTTTCCTTAAGTTGTGAATTTCTGAGGCTATCGTAATCATAGCTTGAATTAATAGAGAAAGGGCAAGGCTGGGTCAAGGTGGTACACTTCTGAAAATTTTATCCAAGTTTAAACTTTTGCCCCTGTTTTCTTCTATTTGTTTTCTCTTGTTAGGATCGCCTCCTCCCTTTCTGTCTGTCTCTTAATCTTCCTCTGTTTCCTTTTTCCCTTTAAGTGTCAGTAAATCTGATAATGATCTTGCCTTCTTTTTATTCCTTCCCTTGTTCTAACCACACTTCAGCATGTTTTCCTTAGATAAACACTTCTCATGCCATGAGTGCTGAGTGCTGCACCAGCAAGCTCCAGCTTACTTGACTTCCAGAATGTGTTGTTAAAAAAAATGAACTCTTAGCCCTGTGACTATGTCTTCCTTGTAATTAAACATCACATTTCCACATGAGTGTCAAATCTTTAAAAAATAAGAGCTCTCATCATCTATCAACTTATAGGACTTCTGCAGATGGGGATCCAAGGGAAATGCTCACGATACCACCCCATTTTACAGTCAGAAATCAAGACTGAGAGCCCCCAGGAATTCGTCCTAGGGGGTCAATGAGTCCTTGGCTGGTAGGGGAGAAGAACATGGGGTTCCTGATTTCCAGTCACTTCTCTAACCACAGGCATAGGGACAAGTTTGAGCAGAAGCTTGGAGAGGGAAAATGATTACAACACAGCTGAAAAAGGGTGCTGCCCCTGGGGATTTAGGGAGGTGTTGAGTGAGCGCAATGATCTGCTCTGACTGGAGTCAGATGATGAGAAAGGAATTCATCCACCCAGAGACTTTTCTAAAAGAAGGAAATGGGAGAACTCATTCAACAAAGGGAAGATAGAAAAAGATATGGGCCACCTTGAGCTAGATTTATTGTGTCCAGTCCTAACCACAAGCTGCACCTGCTTGCTTCAGATCTCACGATTCTGCCTTGAGACCTGACCAGAGGTGGATGCATCAGGATGTTAATGAAGCTTGGGTTTTGGGGTCTCTCACCTGCACAGGGCTCTCCCAAGACTTTGGGTAGGCTCTAGCAGTGGGTTCCCATGACTGCATCTTGTTTTTTAATTGAGGTAATGTTGGTTAATGATACTTGTATATGTTTCAGAAATACAGGTTTAGGCATTTCAAATGTATGTTACTACACCACACCCATCACCAAAATACCAGTACCCTAACACCAGTCTTTTGGGCTACCTCCACCCTGTATACCTACTCCTCCCTCCTCCACTGGTAGCTTTGGGTCTGCAGATGGATTCCAAGGGATTGTTTGGATTACTTCTGTCTGTCCTTTGTTTTCTCTACATCCCACATGAGTGAAATCATCCTGTATTTATCTTTCTTCTACTCACTTATTTCACTTACATAATCCCCTCAGTTCCATCCATGTTGTCAAAAATGGCAAGAATTCAGCCTTTTTTTTTAAATAGCCGAGTAGTATTCCATTGTATATACATATCACATCTCATTAACTCCTGCCATTGCATTTTTTTCCATAGCTTTGCTATTGTAAATAGTGCTGCAATGAACATAGGAATAAGTAAATAATATATGTGTGTGCGCACATGTGTGTATATAGCATACACTAATATATATAATACTATATATATATTCCAAGTTAATTTATTAATATACATATTCTTCAGATGGGTACCAAGGGATAGAACTGCTGGATCAAACAGCTGATCTATTTTTAATGTTTTGCGAAATCTCCATACTGTTTTTCATAGACACTGGACAACTCTACGTTCCCACCAACAGTGTATAAGGAAGCTTCCTTTTCCTCCACATTCGTGGCAACACTTATTTCTGGCTGGATATGGGTTGGATATGGGTCATTCTCAGGTGATATCTTATTGTGGTTTAGATTTGCATTTCCCCAATGATAAGTGACAATGAGCATTTTTTTGTGCATATGACTATATTGTTTTGTAAAATTATAAGAGTAAGGTATTTGTTTTCTTAACAAGTCCTCCACAACATACAAGATTTATGACCCACAAAATCTGAATCAGCCTCTGGACCTAACCCCCACTGTCCTAATATCCCAGCTTTTATTCCCCTGGAAATGACTCCTTTTCCTAAAAGGATCTGTACTGCCTTACATGATCAAACTGCCTGTGCCTGATCTGTGTCCTCACCATATAGGGCTGTAGGCTCAAAAGTGGTGCCCACTCACACACCATGACCATGACCTACCCTTTAGACTACTCCTTTGGCACTTGGATTTGCAGCTTTTGGATTTTTGAGCCACATACTCCTGAGTTGATTTCCAGTTGATTTCTAGGGGGCCTGTTTTTTGTGCTTCTTTTCCCAAAGATGGACTGTTTCACTGATGTGTCCACTCTCAGTCCAGAGGGGTGGCTATGAGATGGCTATTCGTGGTGTGGACAGGACTTGGACCTGCAGACTTATGTGTCCACACGTGGGCACACCTGCCCCTTCTTGTTGAGATATATCCAGGGGTGGGAAGAAATAAGGGTCAGCCATGGCTCATAATTCAAAGGCCAGTTCCCCATACCCCCATCCATGTTCGAGCACAGAGAATCTGGAGAGCTTGAAAACTAACCAAGACCTTCCAAGTCATGATGATGATATATTTGTCAAAGTAAGAAAATGAACCCTATTTAATTGAGAGTTTTGATCATTTGACTTATGGTATTTGTGCTCTTGCTTAGACCCTTCAAATATTAGGTAGGTGTATAGATAAGAATAAACCAGATTTCATTGTAATTTTTATAAAAGAAAGCGGGGATGCATTATTTTTCAATCTTTCATTTTTGCTTTCTACATTGTTGTAAACATAGACATTCTTTCTTGGAACTGGTGAACTCCAGAAATGCGGAGCTCTTGAGTCATGACATCTGGAATGCAGTGGTTTCAGGTGGAAGTGGAACATGTAGGTTATATTTTAAATCGTATCACAAACAGGTTTCCAACATTGGAAAGCTTGCCCATGGAAAGCTTTCAAACAGAAGAAGAATTTGTACCCACAGAAGACATGTAGAAGTGAAATGGGCACAGTGGGTGATTGGCAAAACTCAGAAAGTTCCGGGGGATTGAAAAATGGTTCCAAAGATTGATGGCACCAGCTTGTCTTGAAGTCTGTTAATCATGCAGATTCCTGAACCCCACCATGGAGATCCTGATTCAGCAGACCTGGAGAAGGGACCAGGTTAATCACCACCTCAGCTCCTGTTGCTTTTGGTTCATGCAACCACAATGGAGGAGACTCATGTTAATATTTAGGGGAGGTTACTGCTTACAGCTAGAGAACAGATTGAAAAATAAAAAGAACAGAGTAGTCATTTTTGAAGGCAGAAAAGCCCAATGGTTACAAACATATTATCTCTGTACCCAGACTGCTCAGGTTCAAATCCAAGTGCCAATATTTACTACTGGGGAGATCTTGGGTGAGTTATCTAACCTCTTTAAACCTAGTTTTCTTATCTGTAAAATGATACTTGAGGTTTCACAAGGTTGTTCTGAGGATCACATGAGTTAATCTGTACATAAAGCACTTAGAATAGTGCCTGGCACTATTTGCTATTTATAATTATTTGTTGTTGTTCTTATTCCTCCAACAGGAGGGAGTTTGGTAGCTGTGGTGTTTCTTCAGGAACACTGAGTTTAGTGGGTTTCTGAAGAAAGAGGGCTGAAGGAGTGAGTAAACATACAGGAAGCTGTTGAGGAAGTGTGAGTAATTAGTAGAACAGTGCACTTTCCCCAGCTGCGTGTAGGCAAGCACAGACCACATCCCACTTAACCACTAAAAGGGTCCTTACCAGACCAGGGCTACCTGCTCTAATTGCCCAAACACAAGGCTTCCCTTCTGTTTCCAGGCAGTGAGGTCTTGTTAATGCTAGAGAGGGAATCTTCCAGAAAATGCCACATTCAACTTCAGCACACCTGCTTCATCCACCCTGAGCTCCAAATGGAGAAAACAAGCAAAAAAAAATTGATTTAAATTATGCAGGTGGCGGGTAATTAAATATTGATATAATAATTATTAAATTATGCAGGTGTAGGATAGGTTTATGTGAAACTTCTGGAATCACTGCAGGAGTGGTGTAGACAATGAAAAACCCGGCATGGGGCTCTGAGCTGGAAGACAATGTTGTGAAGTTATGGTTGAACTGGGCAGCTGGTTAACTTCCTGTTCATCTGTGGGTAGCTAGTTAGTTCATCCAACCCAGGGGCGAGCCTTCCCCCAAATGGCCTGAGTGCATACAAGAGAAACCCATTCTGATCAGGCCTTTGTATGAATTAAAAGAAAATTAGAGAAATGGAACAATGTGGAGAACCCCCCCAAATAACCATATATTCATTGAAAATTATATTCTTAAACAATGACAATTGCATTTTCATCTCTGATGCAACATTAATGATTGCAGATCCAGAAATGGCTCTGAAATGAACAAATGGTTGAGAGAAGAGCACAAGGCAAGGTCTGAGGTTCTGCGAGGGGAGCCACCCCTGGTCTGGACCAGAAGTGTGTTTGTAGATGGTGGCTGGGATCAGCGGGCTAGCCAGAGCTAGTTTTTTGGAGGAAAATTCTAGTTCCAAGGCAGTGAATTTTTATGTTTGACCATTTTGTCACTTGTGTCACTAAAAAGGAATGGGCCAGATGGTAGTCTCTAGTACGTTTTTCACAGTGTGGCGTCTGCAGAGGGGTTTACCCTAGTTGGCTATTAACGATCAGTCTGAACAGCTTAAATGAGGGTCCAATGTTGAAAGGCAAGAAAGCCAAATGCTGAAATGTCCTTTAATTTCAAATCTCACATGAACTTAAATGTTCAGTTCTAACAGCCGCAGTTGACAGTCAGAGCCAGCGATGAGGTGACAACTTTCAAGTGTCTGGTTGAATAAAGCTCTCATTTCTCTCTCCCCACAAAATGCAAAAAATTATGGTAAACTGAAGAGTTCTGATGTGCTGGGCTTCAATATTTTGACTGGTTTTGTGAGTTTTGACTTTTTAAGATTAATTATGTTGAGGTTCTCAAACTTGAGTCTCAGAGCCACTGAGGGGGGCTTATTAAAACACAGGTTGCGGGCCCACCCCTAGAATTTGTAATTAGTTGGAAATTTGCTTTGCTAACATGTTCCCAACATTCTAATGAGTTCTCTGCTACTGGTGTGGGGACCACATACACTTTGATGAGCACTAAAATACCCTCTGGTTTAATGGAACTCTTGATTTTTTTTAAGTCATACTTTTTTTTAAGGTGACATTGGTTTACAACTCTGTATATGATCCAGAGGTATAGGATCACCCCTCTTCAGATGTATGTTACCACACCATGCCCACCACCAAGACATCTATTTCCTTTTCCACAGTCCATTGAACATACTCCATACCCTGCTCTCCATGCTTCACCTGACCCTCTGGTACCTTCAATTTTACAATCAGATTTCTAGGGTTTGTTTTTGGTTTGGTTTTATCTGACCATTTGTTTTGTTTCTCTATATTCCACAGATGAGTGAAACCACCCAGTACTTGTCTTTCTTCTTCTGACTTATTTTGCTTAGCATTACTCCCTCTAGTTCAATCCAGGGCACAAATCACAAATGGCAAGAGTTCATCTTTCCACCCTATAGCTGTGTAGTATTTCCTTGGGTATAGCTATACCACATCTTCTTAACCCACTCATCTGTTTTGGGGGCACTTAGATTGTATAACTTGGTTATTGTAAATGTTGCTGCAATAAATATAGGAGTGTGGATATCCCTTCAACTGATGTTTTTGCAGTCTTTGAGTAGATGTCTAGGACAGAAATTGCTGGTAAATCTAATTTTGATATTCTGAGAGACCTCCATACTGTTTTCCATGGGGGCTGGTCCAGTCTACATTCCTACCAATGGTAAACATTGGTTCCTTTTTCTCCACACCCTTGGCAACACTTGTTGTTTCTGGTCTTTTTGATATGGATTATTCTCACAGGTGTGAGATAATATCTCATTGTGGTTTTGCTTTGCATTTCACTGATGATGAATGATGATGGACATTTTTTTCCATGTGTCTGTTGGCTATGTGCATGTCTTTGGAGAAGTGTCCATTTAGCTCACTCTTATGTCCATATTTTAATTTTTTTTGTTGTTTGTTTTCTTTTTGTTGAGTTGTATGAGTTATTTGTAGATCTTGGATATCAGTTCCTTGTAAGATGTATGATTTACAAATATTTTCTCCCATTCAGTAGGGTGACTTTTCATTTTAATGATAGCTTCTTTTGCTGTGAAGTATTTCAGTTTGATATAGTGCCATTTACTTATTTTTGTTTTCGTTTTCCTTGCTGTTGGAGTCTCCAAAAAGATCACTGAAGTCAACATTGTAAAGTGTTTTGCCTATGCTTTCTTGTATGTATTTTATGATTTCATATCTTACACCCGATGTCCTTACTTCTTTGAGTTATTTTTAGTATATATTTTTGTATGAGATAGTGGTCTAGTTTGGTCCTTTTGTATGTCCAGTTTTCCCAACACCATTTTTTGGGAATTTATGGAAAAGTTTACTAACCACTGCTGTACACAGGACAAGAGTTTTTATGCAAAGACCCTTGGAATACCAAGTGTCTATGTGCTGCTGCCAATGTCTATTTTCAGATTTGATAATAGTTGCTTATATATATTTTTATGTGCCTTCATTTGGTGCATATACGTTGATGAGTATTATGTCTGATACTGATGTATTGCTCCCCTAATTACTATATAATGTCTACCGTTGTCTTTTGTTGCCTTTTTTAGCTGGAAGTCTATTTTATCTGAAACTGGCTGTTCCTTCTTTTTTTTCCGGGTGGTCCTATTTGCTTGTAGTGTTGTTTCCCAACCATTTACTTTGAGCCTATGTTTATCTATGGAGCTAAGAAGGGTCTCCTGGAGATAGTGGAATGTGGGGCTTTTTTTTCCTGATCCAACTGGCCACTTTATACCTTTTGATTGGTGAGTTCAGTCTATTTATATTTAGGGTGATTACGGATATATGAGGATTTGATATTGCCATTTTTTGTCTTCAATTTTCTGGTTCTATTTCTTTGTTAATTTTTTTTTTGTGAAGTTTTCTTCAACTTAGATAGGAAAACTTCTTTCAACCTTTCTTGCAGGGGAGGTCTAGTGTTTGAAAATTCCTTCAGTCTTTGTTTCTCTGGGAAGGCCTTTATTTCTCTGTCATATCTGAAAGAGAGTCTTGCAGGATATAGTATTTTTGGCTGACAATTTTGAATACATTGTTTGATTCTCTCTTTACTTACAGGGTTTTCAGAGATATCTGATGCAAACCTGGTTGGAGCACCTTTATGGGATAATTGCTTTTTTCCCTAGCCACTTTCAATATTCTCTCTGTCTTCAACTATTATTAGTTTCACAACTATGTGCCTTGGTCTAGGTCTCATTACAGTTAAATAACTAGGTATTTTTTAAATTGTATAGACTTGTATATTTAGTCCCCCACTCTCCAGGTTTGGGAATTTTTCCTCTATTATTTCTTTTAATAAATTCTCTGTTCCCATCTTTCTAACTTCCACTTCTGCTTTCCAAATGGAGTATGGCTACACATTGAGTAGCAGTGCTACAGTTTGTATGTCAAAGTGTTTCTTCATTGTAGTTATTTCTTCTTTCACCTGGGTCATTTGTTCATTATTATCACCAATGTCACTGACTCAATCCTACATTTGGTCTATTTGTGTCTCCAGAATTTTAAATCTGTATTGATCGCTTTATACCCTGTGACTCTGTTATTTTCTTATTTAAATCTTCAGTTTTTATTTTCTGTTCACTAATTTCATCTCATATGTCATTCTTTTTTTTTTAATTTTGTGGTATCAATTTGATTACAATTTTGCAGAGTTCTCTTGTATTATTTTGACTTGCTCTTCTGCACTTGTCCCCATTTCTTTGAATTTCTTTATCGTGGCAATTGTGAACTCTGTATCTGAAGGAAGTTAAACCTTCCATGTCTTGTAGTTATATTCTGGAGAATTTTTCTCTGTTGTGATGACACATTTTCTTCAGGTCTCAAGGTACCATGTGTTGTATTTTTTTTTTGTCTGCCCATTTTGCTGCTTTATATTTCCCTTTTTTAAAAAAGTCTCTATCACAGTCACATAAAGGTCACACTACTCCTAGTTTTCTAGAAGGCGGTACTGTGGTTTTATTTGATTATTTGAGTTTTATTGGCCTTTCCCAACTTCTGTAGGTCCCAAGACCTGATCTTGAAGTTGCTGAGTCACGGGAAAATGAAGGACCTGGAAGGTGTCCATTGCTATCCAGAATGCATCTGTGGAGGCTGTTTATGTTTATGATACCCCTGATAACCCTCCTCTCTAAGGTTCCACACTTGAGTCTCTGTAGTCTGTGTATTGTCAATGCACTTGAGGAGCTCAGTAACAGCCCTGAAGGGTGTAGGAAGAATGCAGCCTAACTTGTCCTTGTTCTTTCCACTGGGGACCCAGACTACTTGGAGAACCATAGCTCCTCTGCACATGTCTCCCCAGTAAAGGGCATGTGTGTCCACATCACTCGGCTTGCCCTTCCCCAGGGCTACAGATTAAGTAGCAGTGCTAAAGTTTGTATGATGCCTTCCCTGCCCCAGATCACAGATTCCAGGCATTTCTCTCCACCACTCTTTTATTTAATGAGGCACGGATCTCCACAGTGTCCCTTCTAGTGCAGTATGTCCTGGTCTCTGATGTCCAAGAGGTGTTCTAGAACACCTTCACCCCAAGTTACAGAACCCTTTTTGTACTGTGCTGGTCTGGTTAACTTTAGATTATCCTTTCAGGAACAAAATCAGGAATCTCTTCTGATACCAGATTGAACTGATCTCACAAGTCATAAATTCTTTTGAGAATCTCATGAAAACCACAGGCCTTTGTTGAGAAAAAAAATATACAGCTAAAAATAGACATTGGTAATTTTAAAGAACTTATCCCTAAGATATTCCAAGAGTCTTTGCATAAAAACTTTTGTCCTGTGAACAGAAGTGGTTAGTAAACTTTTCCATAAATATCCAGATAGAAAATATTTTAGGCTTGATGGACCACACATTCTCTGCTGCAACTACTCTACTCAGTCTTTGTATCAAGAAAAAGCTGTCGACAATAGATAATGGTGTGACTGTGCTAAAAAATGAAATAAAAGTAATTGTATTTATAGAAACAGGTGGTGGTAGTAACTGGACCATGGGTTGTAGATTGCCATCTAAAGCATGTATGTTGGAATAAGATATACCTAGGCTATTAGCTGTTCAACCTTGGGGGTTCACTTAATTCAGCTTTGTTTTTCTCATCTGTAAAATGGGATGTGGTGATTTTTGCTATAAATTATTATGTTGAGAATTAACTGAGATCATCCACCCAAAATCCAATTCCCTTGAATATTATTTTGATATTTAATTATACTAGTAATAGTAAATAAATGCTAATGTGAGAGCCCTTTATAAATTACACAGATATCACACAATATTAATTATTGCTAGTGTTATTACTGATAGACAGAGAGGGTATGTATACTTACCCAAGCAGAAATGGAGAACTGAAATGTGGCATTTTGTTCTAGAATTGTGAAATAAGAGGGATGGATGCCTGACAAGGCCTTACGTGTCCCAGACATCATCTCTCTCTCCAAACTCATCCTGCTCACTGTATTTCTCACACCCTGATCTCCCTCTAGATCTACACGATCTCCAGATAAACTGCCTGGGATGCCTGTGATGTTTTTCCCCTTCCCCATCCTTCAGGCCTCTGTTGAAGCATCACTTCCTTAGAGGGTAGCTCATGCAGGACCTTGTTCTTTTCCCTTGTCACACTCATTGTGCTTTGTACTTAATTGTTTTTTGATTTTTGAATGTCTTCTCCATTAGAACTATAGGTTGCTAAAGGCCTGGACTATGTCTGTTTGTGTCATTTTTGTGTGTCTGGAATTTAGCACTGGACCTGACAGTAGATATTTAAGAAACAGTTCATGAATGAACAAGCCACTTTTACCCAAGGTTACTCTTGATGAAAAGCGAAATAAAGAAACTTTGTCCTTGGTGTCTTTCTATTTGTGTTCCTTTTTTTTTTTGATGGAGAGGGGGGAAGGTGAGGGTGTGGGTGGGAGTAGAAAGGGGAACTCTTTTACTCAGGTAGTTCTGTGCCTTATGCTGCCTTCTGTAGTGTTCCATGATCAAGTTCCCCCATTATAAACTCAGCTGTTCAGTGCCTCTCCCAACTGTCATATAATAAAGCCATATCTCAGTATCATATTTGTCAATAATGACAGACCTCCAGGAGTAGTTGGCTTTAACAGAGAATTCTAGGGAAGCAGAGTCTTAACAACAGAGCATAGCTTTTTAATGGTTGACTTCTAGGATGAAGTAAATGGATGAGTGGGATAAATTATGGAAGAGGAACCACGCCTGGAATCTTTCAAATCACAGTTGAATGCTGGCTGTCTGCTCTCAAGCAGCAGCAGGGCAAATATTTGGGTCTGAGAGAGGCATTTGCTCTTCCTGCAGGAAAATCCCACCATCTAATTCACCAAACATGCTGACATAAAAATATTTTGGAAGTGACACTAACTCAGTGATTTCTTCTCCATCCTCCCTTCTTTTTAGCTGTCTGATGACTTAAGCTTTTACTCCTGGGTATGGCAGAGAAGGAGAAAGATATAAAAAATAATCCTGGCTATCAGTGGTAAATTCCTGAGCACCTCAAACTGCTTGTGTAGGGTAGGGGTAAAATTCTTTACAAAGAGAAGTAAGCTTAATATTCACTAACGGTGAAGGTGGAAGAATATAGCAGGAGATCTTGGCGGGCCATGTCCCATCTCTTAGACTCATTTCTGATCCCAGGCATAGCTTTGTTTGGTAGTGCTGTGCGCCCTGACAGTGCTCCTCTTAAACTCCAGCCAGGTTTCCACATACTCTTATGCCTGACAGATTTCTCGAAAGCTATGGGAGCCTAGTTATTACACAGAGATAGCCCAGAAAGAGATGGAAGTTAACACCTTAGGGGCAACTCTCAACCAATGGGGTATGGGTAGTCAGCATTCCAGGCTTCTCTACTTTGAACAGACAGTTCTGGGAAGTGCTTTGTAAGTTTCTCAGAGGGTCCAGTGTAGTTGGGTACTCACTGCTGACAGCAGCAACCTCAATAGCCTAATTTTATGGAGTTTCATTCTCCTGCTCTCATTCTCTTATCCCTTCATTCATGTTTTCGAAGACCCAACTCTCCTTTCAGTCACACTGTTATAAGAAGCCTATGCTAAGACAAAGGGTGATCTATCAAGAGCATCTTAAAGTACTTTTTTATAAAATGTGGTGATTTGCTATTATTTTTCTGTTGAAAACAAAGATGAAGAAAATGGCCTTGAGCTGAAATATATGAATTCAGAAGATGTAGGCATCCACTTTCTGGAAAGAGGCTCTGTGGACCAGCACTATGCAATATGGTAGCCACTAGCCATCTTAGCTATTGAGCACTTGAACATAGCTAGTGTGACTGAGGAACTGAAATTTTAATTTAATTAAATTTAACTTTAACTTAATAAAGTTACATCTGCATAGTAGTTAGTGTATTGGACATTTCTGACTTTGTGTTGATGCACAGAAATAATACTCTAACCATTGATAATTACAGCATGGCTTTAGACATAAAAAAAAAATCTCCTGGGGGCTTAAAATTCTTATTTTGGTGTGTGTATAGTTGACTTTACTTGTTTCTTAGCAAACACATATCCCACTTATCTCTTTTGCAGACTCCTAATTTTATTTAGTGTGTTATTGTGCCCAGTTTGAAAAAAAAAAAAAAAAGCCCACAGATAAAACTTGATTTCCCAGACTTCCTAACAATGGTGAGTAGTCATGGGAGATTCCCATTACTTACAAAAAAAACCTGCCTGGAGCAATGAAGGCATCTTATCCTTTGCCCCTTTCTGTTCCTTTTCTTCTTGCCTGATCATTCATCATGCTTAGAAGTACAAGGTCATCTTACCATCCATAGAAAGCAAGCCACCTCCTTTTTCCACAGTGGAAAAAGCTTGAGTCCTAATGCCTTTCTATATTGGCTATACCAACCCTGGCCTCTTTACTCAGACTTTGTGTTGATTAACACAAATAAAACTCTTACTATTGCTACTTGCAGCAGAATGTATCATGACTGTTATAGATTATTTTACAGAGGTAGGTTAACACTGCTATATTTAGCTTTCGTATTGGATTGGGAGGTAGTGGAACTGATTATAAAGTTCTGTGCACATATTGCTTGGAAACCTTGGAAAATGAGCATAGGTTACAGCTATAAACTAGAAAATGTGAACCTCTCTGGTGTTTAATCTCAATATACCAACTATTAGGTGACAGTAATAGTATCTCGGAAGAATAATAAAGGACTGTTTCTACCAAGGATTTATTAAATGTTTCTAGATGGATAAAACACTCTCAGAGTGAAAGATGGATTTTCACTGCTGGGACTGGGACCTCTGGATGAGGCTAAAACACTAAGCATCTTGATACGGAAAGATGCCTAACTTAGGAGACTACCAGTGTAGGTCTTGCACCAAACAGATAATCCCATATCCACTCCATCTCCCTCTGTGATGGACAATTTGGCTGAACAGCTGCACAGTTCCCTTATAACCCATTTCAAGTGCTTGGTGAATATTTGGGGGACCAAGCCCATTTACTCCTATCATGGAGATTATCAACTAACCACAGGCCACACTTCTGCCAGAGGAAAATGATATTTTACTCTCCCTGTCTTTCGTTGAATAAAGAGATTTTTGAACCGAGCTCCTTAAAATATCAATGCTCCATTTTATTCCCCAGATACAGATATAAATCTTTATAATGGTACACTTTACAAGCAGCACTCTGGAGTCTTTTTTGATTGGTAATCACAGTGTTTCCTTATTAATACTGTAAAAAAATGTAAAAGGCATAAACATTTTGCAATCTATCTGTTCTTTCTATGCGGGCATACATCAGGGGCTGCTTTAAGCATTCCTAATAGTTCACCCATCACATTTTTTATGAGTTTATATGGGAAGAAAATTGTACCAGAAAACTGAATTCAATGACTGCCATTCTATGAATAAATTCTGTTATCTTTGATACTCTGGGTATAATAAAAACATACAAAAGTTAAATTTCACCATCTTTGCAGAGTTATGTCAAGTATTTTTAATGTCAATAAGACATTGCTGTTTCAACCAATGTCTTTTCCCTCCAAAAAATACTGCTTGATTTTCAGGTTATGTTTTCATTAAAACAACTTGTTTTTAACAGCGAGGCACTGTGTATGTTTGCTAATTTATGTGTACTACAAACGCTGATCAAAACTAAGAGTTATAAATTTGAGACATGGAGCTCAGTAAAAATCCATCTACAATTTGGATGAAAGATTAAAAGTCAGGTTTCGATATAATGTGTTTTATATAAGTTAGATCAGAAAATATCTGGGTAGAATAACTGATAAAGCAGATTCCTATATATTTTTGTACTGACATACATCTCCTATGATTCAGCACATTTTACATTGTATTCTAGAAATATATTCTATAAATAAGAATTTTTTCCTTATGATAATCTGTGATATTTTTTCTTCAAAAAGAACAGTGATTTAAATATTCTAAAACAAAGAGATTTTCCTGAATCATCCAACTTCAATATTTACAAATTGATTCGCAATGCTTTCTTTACATGAAAATGAGCTCCTAGTTAAAAAAAAAATATTGAAGTAACATTTGTTACTTCAGTAGTATATATATATACTTTAAGCATGCATCATTAATGAAATCTGTATATATTTCATTAAGTCCATCACTAAAAGTCTAATTGCATCCTTTGCCATAAAATTGACTCCTTCACCTGGTCTACTCATCCCTTTTCCCCTTCTGATAATCACTAATTTGGTTTTATGATCTATAGGTTTATTTTTGTCTTATTTCATTCACTTTTGTTTAATTCATTATTTGATTTTGCTTATATACCATAAACAAGTTAAATAATACAATGTTTGTCTTTGTCCATCTGATTTTTTCATTAAGCATAATATCCTCCAGGTCCTTCCATCTTAGCAACTACTTTATGTAGGGGAATCCTGGAGCTCAGAGTCTCCCCAAAGTACTGACCCATAGCTCCTCAGCTGCCCCTCTAAAGGTCTATCATTTTCCCTTTTTGGGGGGAGGGGGTGAGAAATTTTACTTTAAAAAGAGCCAACCAAGCTAAGTGATCATTTCCTTAGTGTTGACTTAATTGCCAAGACACAGAAAGAACAAAACTAAGTATGAAAGGCACTCAGGATTTTCAAAGCTTGGAAGTCCTCTGCTGCTTGCACTCCCAACCACCCAGCATCTCAGAATAGGCCCACCCACGTGAGCTATAAACCAACAAACACAGTGCAGGTACTTGCTAGTGATGTAGACTCAGCCACTGGGTGGTTATGGCCCTTCAGACTTGACATTTGGGACACTGGTCTCCTACATTCTCTTCAACCTTGCCCAGGAGAGGTCTTCACTTCAATCCCTGGTCTCAGGTGAATTCTGAAGCTTCTGCAAGTAGGAAAAGGAAGAAATGACTTAGAATATAAAATATGATTTAGTACCAGTTCTAGAAGCAAAAAGTAAAAAATTCTTTATTTCTAAAAATATGCAGGTGGGCCTCCCCTGGTGGCGCATCAGTTGAGCATTGGACTGCGAAGCTGCCTGTAGCCTCTGCAGCACCAGTTCGATCCCTGGCCACCAGCGAGGGTCCCACATGGTGCAACAGACCTCTCCTGCCGCACCCGCTGCTCCCCTCAGCAGTGTATTTCGTCTTCCTGTTCTGTTCCCCACTCTGGCTCTGGTGAATTCTATCACCCTCCCGCACTTCTGACTATACCCAGGGCTTGTACAAATAAATAAATAAATCTTTTAAAAAATAAAAATAAAAATATGCAGGTAATGGAAATAAATGTGCCTCTGCAGTGTGAATACATGTCAGATGACCTGAATTCTCCATTTGCCTGTGGTGACAGTTTCTGATCTTTGTAATGAGCAGATTTCCCAGAAAAATTAGAATCATAAAAATGGAAGGCAGACTTCAAGAACAGGTCCAAGAGGGGGTGACAAAGGTGTGTCATTAGACACACCCTACCTTCTTTTAGGGCATTCACTGGTTAATTTTCATCCCTGGGCTAAGGCATCTTTTCCGGAGCTACCTGGCCAGATGACTCCATCTGAGAAAATGAGTGTTTTGTTTTCTTTTAAAAGTGTACATGAAGATGCTTATTTGTGAAGAAGATTCCAGAGTTGGCATCCTTGGAGGTTAATCCTGATTAATAGGTCCTTGGTTATATAATTTTGGCTCTTACTTGAGGTGGAGGTTCTGGTCTTCAGCCGCCCTGCAATTATCATCAAGTCGCAGGGCACACCTTGTGGGCATCCTTGTGTGGAGGCAATGGCTCAATTGGATAGAATAAATCATACCTTATAACCAGGAAGCACTTGTTAAGCATCTCACCTTTCAGAATTCCACCATCCCCTCCTGTTTCCCATGTCCATTGGCATTAGGAAGAGGTATTTTGTTTTGCTTTTGTATGACATTTGCTAAAGTTTTTCCTTGCTTTGGGGTGACTGTCAGCATGAAGGAGAAAGTGGAACCAATAATGTTTGAGTGTTTTTGCCCTGGAGAAATTAAGCTGACATGTCATGTTCACACTTAGACTCACACTGGGACAGTCAGGACTGGACTGTGGATAGCTAATTGTTTCAACATTATGTCTTTTAATTTAATTTGATAAACAAGAATGACTGCACACAATGTCTCCATCAATTTCTGGGAAATGCCTCAATTGTGCGTTATTTCTACATGCAACAATCAGTGAGAGTTTGGTGTTGAAGTGTGAGAACTTTGGTGAGAGTTTTTAAGATAGTGGTCTCAGTAGTTATTTCAAATTTCACTTGAAACCTTTGCTGATTCACAAAGTTACCCTAGAGGGATTTTGAGGATACGGTCTCATTTGTAACAATTTAAGAAAGTGAAGAATTTCCCAAACACTTTCTAAGTATGGAAGACAGTGCTAGATATTGTGGGGATAGAGAAATTTTAGAACTTACCATTAAAGAAATTTATAATCTAACTGGAGTGTCAGAACTATGTCTAACTTAGATATCCATGGCTTGGCGCTCAACAAGGGATTGTGATTATAAATACCAAAAGGATTCCAAATATTTTACCTGTTTTTCAAGATTACAGCTAACTCTAACTCCAATCTCAATCAATCCCAACCTGAACCAAACTTCAACCCTAACCCCGCTAAAAATAATAGTAGAGTTCCCATATTGAGGACCTGGAATGTGTTAGGCATTGTGAGATGTTCTTTATATATGTGATGCTATTTAGTTCTGCACTATATATGTGATGCTATTTAGTTCTGCCTTGCTTTATCTTTTCTACCAGTTCATGTGCAAATTCCAGGTATTGCAAGATTTGGGTTGAGGTGGATGACCACTGAAATCACTGAACTGCTGCCCCAGACTTGTCTTTTTCTGTCTGATTTATCTCACTTAATAAAATGCCCTTAAGGGCCATCCATGTTGTTACAAGTAGAAGGATTTCCTTTTTAACAACTAAATAATATCCCTGCATGTATATGTGTATTTGTGATTACCACATCTTTAACCATTCATCCATGTATGTACACCTAAGTTGTTTTTATATATTGGCTTTATGAAAAATGTTGCAATAAACATGGGGATGTATATATCCTTTTTGATATACTGTTTTGGTCTCCTTTGGATATCTATTTAGAAGTGGGTTTGCTGAATCACATGGTAGTTCTATTTTTTTTTTTACTGTTATTAAAGTACTATTATTGTATATCCTTCCTAGGTAGATTTGTTTTTAAATTTCATACTGTTTTCCATTGTGTTGTAATGATTTAAATTCCCACTAAAAGTATTCCAAAGAAAAATTATTAGTTTTAAAATAGTTTGTTCTTTTCCTTATGTCCTCTTTCTAATTTAATACCATTAAGTAAGATGGTATAGGCCATCTACAAGAATATGAGTATGTACTTAAGACAACTAGGGTAAGATGCAACTTGTGTCTCCTATAATGTATTATTGAACGTAAAGAAGCAGCCTGATTAAATGTTAATATTACTAGAAGAAGATGACTTGACTTTTTGCTGGGACTGGAAAAAGAGTTAAATGGTCTAGTTAAAAACTGGTACCTCAGACTTTGTGTGAGGAGAATAAGACGGTGAAAATGTTTGTGAAAAATGAAAAGTGCCAATTTATCAGGGAGATCTCAAGTGAAAAACAAATTAGAAATAATATAAAACTCATACTACTTAATAGCAACCCAAACCAAATCACCCAATTTACGAAGGGGCAAAGGTCCTGAATGTGTATTTTTCCAGAGAAGACTTAAAATGATCAACAGATACATGAAAAGCTGCGGTCACCAATCATTAGGGAAATGCAAATAAAAATCACAATAAGATGTCACTTCACACTTATCGGGATGGCTATTATAAAAAACAGTAACAAATGCTAGTGAAGCTGTGCATAAAAGGGAACCCTTGTACACTGTGGGTAGAAATGTCAATTTATGCAGCCACTATAGAAAACAGTACGGGTGTTCTTCAAGAAATTAAAAATAAAACTACTATGCGATCTGACAATCCCACTTCTGTGTATATCTCCAAAGGAGACAAAACTATTATTAAAGAGATATCTGCCCTTCCATGTTCACTGCAGCATTACAATAGTCAAGGTATGGAAACATTGCAAGTGTCCATCACCTGTTGACTGGATCAAGACAGTGTGAATATATATTATAGATACGTACACTGTAGAGAGATAGGCTGAGTACCAAAAAAGAGGAAAAGATTCATGTTCCCTTGAAAGACATTTGTGGGTGAATTAGACGTGGAGAATGGTTAAGACAGGAATTCGGGGGGGGGGGCAGGGCATAGGCATGCATTTGAGTGGAACTTGTTCCCCTGGTGAGATTTTTATATTCACCACTGCTTCCTGGAGGTGTCTTATCTATTTACTCTTAATCTGAAGCAGAGGCAGGTACCTTCTGGGTGGTTCTGTAAATCTGAATAAGGAAAGAGCCCTGTCTTTGTCTGTTAATAGAGGGCTTGCTACACACCTTTCATTTATAGAGACTTGTAAATAAATATACATATATACATTGTTTATATATAAACAAATACATATATATCCACTACAGAGGTACTTTCAAATCTATTTACATATAAATCTCATAATAGTATCATAAAATTGGGAATTAGCATCTACAGTTTATAGATGAGAACTATAGATTGCAAAGGTCAACGAGCTCTGTGAGGTTCACACAGCCATAGAGGGGCAGGTAGGATGGATAACCAGTTTCTGTCCCCTAATCCCTTTCTCCCTAGGAGAGAATCTGGTCCTTTGAGACTCAGCTGGGTTTGAGGCCTGATGCAGCAATGGCTCCCTGGTAGTGTGACCTAGAGACTATGTGCCCCAGGAAAAACACCAGCTCACCTTGGCCCTCTCTGGAACCCAGTCTCTGCCCCCCAGTAGGGGAGGAATGGATGCTTCTGGGCAGGACTCTTACCTGGCAAAAGCCCAGGGCTCAGCAGGCTGAACCAGAGTCCTCCAGCCAGGTGCGTCCGGCCTAAGTCACCCCCCGGGCCAGGTGAGGCTCTGAGGTGGCACCTGCCTGTGGTTGGCAAGACTTCTGACAGGGCTGCCTAATCCCAAATAATAATAATGACAACAATAGTGGTAATAATGGAGGGCTTTATATGTGAAAAGTGAGGTTCAATCCTGAAAGGTCCAGGAACTCCACAAAAGGTCCTGATAAGTATTATTATCTCCTGGGAGGGTACCAGATTTAGCTTGTGGGCAAATTCTATGTGGGGAGGTACAGAACTAGAGAGATAGTGAGAGTAGGTAATAATAATGAGAGCCAATCTGAATACCTATAGTGAGAAAAAAGGTCAGGCAGAAAGATACATTGGGAGAATCAAGGTTAATTCAGGGAGAACTTTTCTTCCCTGTTTCTCTGTAGGACATAAATTACCAGCAGCAAATGACAGAGCACAAACTCCAGTTTTGGGTTTTTTTTTTTTGCCTAGAAGAACTGGGGTGTAGGCCAGAGGAGTTGGGGTGTGGTGAGAGGATTCACCAGAGACAGAGTGGGGAGCAGAGCAGGCAGATTGAAATATACTGCTAAGGGGAGTGGCAGGGGAAACAGGAGAGGTCTGCTGTGCCATGTGGGTTAGGTGCCTGGTGGGTGGGGGTGGGAGACACCTCAGGCCTTAGCAGTGATAGAGCTGAGCCTTAACCCTTAGGCCCCAGGGAGGCCCACAAACTCCAGTTTTAAGGTGAAGAGCCGACTACTGTAGGAGAGGCTGTTTGCTCTGCATGTGTGATCAGAATATAGGTAGGGTCTTCTTCGGGCTGTATTCCCAGGGGTCTTTGGGGACTAGCAGATGATCGTAAAGAATGAAAATGGTTGTAGGGTAAGGAAAAATGTCAGGCTTTTCTGCCCTCCCGCCATCAGGATAGATGATGGATCCTTGTGGTCCTGAATGCATGCCTGATGGCGGGCACCTGGAATAGGGTGTGGGCAGATGTAGATAGGGTTCACCTGGGCTGAGACTGTGCTTTTTAAGGGCAGCATCACGGGGACGCCAGAAGAAGCCAAAAGAGAAGCCGAGAGAGAAGCCAGAGAAGCAGAAGCTGAGAGAAGGCCGGAGAGCCCAGAGTGAAGACCTGCTGGGGGCTGGGAGGCCTGCCAGCTTCCCGGCCCCCCAGCACCCCTGCCTGCCATATGCCTGGTGAACCCCAATAAAAAACCTGCAAAACCACTGAGGACTCCGATTCCTCCTTTACCCGGTCTGCATGGGATCACAGAAAACCTGCTCAGTGGTCATTCCTGCCCCTACAGTGGTCAAATGGAAAGTACACAGAGTTCAAGTAAAATGAGATGAATATGACAAATGCAGCAGAATTGGGGGGTGATAAGGCTGGGGTGGGCACTAAAGGATGGGTGGCAAACTAAAGGGAGAGCATATGCCCCTTCTGAAGGGGGCTGTGGCCACTCAGATCCAACTAAAGCTGGCTTCATGTTGCCAGAGACTTCAGTTTTGAAAAGAAACTGGATATCGAAATTTTCCTGGAAAATCTCTTGAATTTGAAATATTGGTAATTAATTTGAACATGTTCAAATGCTGTTGACTTATGGCCTGCCTGATTGGGGTTCTCTTCAAAGACAATTTCACACATTTTAAGATTTTAAGAAGTTCATCCTCATCATACATGAGACAGAGCCGGGCCCCAGGAAACACCCACCTCCTTTGAAATCTGCAGCCCCAAGGTTACACAGGAAGCCAGTGGAAAGGACAGGGGGTCCACATCCCAGCTATAGATGTGCGTCTGGACACTGCATGGGGGAGAGGGGAGTGTGTGAGGGGTGTTGGCTGTAGGGGGTGTCCAGGTATGGCCTCCAGTGGTCAGGAGGGAACAACAAAAAGGAGCTTGGGGGCCTCCCTGGTGGTGCAAGGGGTTAAGTACCGCACTGTGAAGCTGTCCGCAGCCTCTGCAGCACCAGTTCGATCCCCGGCCAACCAGGGAGATACCCACATGGCGCGGCAGACCTCTCCTGTCTGGCCTGCTGCTCCCCTCAGCAGTGTATTTCGTCAGTCTGCCTGTTCTGTTCCCCACTCTGTCTCTGGTAGATCCTCTCATCCCCTGCATCTCTGGCCTATACTCCAGCTCTTGTATGCATAGATAAATAAATCTTTTTTTTAAAAAAGGAGCTTGGCAGGGGGTCGAGCTAGAGAGGAGGGACCCAGCAGGGCTACAGGAAGCAGCCTGGGAAAACTGTGTCTCTCCTAGCCTGCCCGCCCCATCTTTCTCTCTCCTGTCCTGTTCTCACCTCCTTTCTCTCCACCTTTCTCCCTCTTCCTCTCCACAGATTCACCGACCACCACCATCGCGTCGGGAGTCTGGCTAAGCTGGAGCGACGCCATCTTGGCGGCCAAGTCACGTCTCTAATTGTTTTTCTACTGTGTCAGGTGAATTCAGGTGCACAGGTTTCCTCGGTTACCTGCAAGGGGATCCTTCCCTGAGAAACAGCTGGAAGGGCGAGCAGCAGCCGCAGCCATGGGGGCTCAGCTGGAAACTATTTGAGCGTTCCCGGCTCCCCACCCTCCCGGTGACCCAGGAAATCTCACCAAATGCCACGGCACACCTAACACAAGGCTCACCTGGAGAAAGAGCAGGCCCGAGGCTCGAGGGGCGGTGCCTAGGCCTAGGCCAGGCGGGGCCCGGGACGCCTGCGCAGGCCGCGCCGCCCGTTTCTGGCCGTCGCCGTGAAGGCCGAGCCCGCCGGGCCTGGCTGTCCCGGGCTGGACGCCCGCGGGGCCCGCCCTGGCTCGTCTGTGAAAGCAAAGCGGCCTGTCGCGAACTTTCAGAAGACGTGGGCACCTGTGTAGGTTCTCTCCAGTGTGGAGCCTGCCAAGGTGGAGGTGACCCCGGCCCTTCCGGTTCTCTCAGGGGAAGCGCCTCAGGGAGCAGCAGAAACTCAACGATAAGGGGATGGAGGGTTACTGGGGCACTGGGGACAGCAGACAAGTCTGCGGCCTGGATGGAAACCTGCTGGGGAAGTGTCGGTGAGTAGCCGCCCCTGCGTGGGTTAATGTCAGCGCCTTCTCTAGACACTGCGGAGGCCGCCAGCGACCAGTGGTCGCTGCCACTCAAAGTGTGGTCCGCGGACCGGCAGCTTCAGCATCACCTGGGAGCTTGTTATAAATGGCTGCACCCCAGACTGATTGCTTTTCTATTTTTTTATTTTTTTGATTTTAAGAGCAGGTTTATTAGGGAAAGGGACAGAAGAATATAGAAAACTTGTATAGACACAAGCGTGCAGAAAGAGCTGCCTGGAAAGGGACAGGTTTGCTGAGAGAGGCCTGCATGGTTGCAGTCTGGTGGCCTTCACAGGCCTCCGGCAGGCAGGAGGCTGCTGACCTGCAGAGGGAGAGAGTTGGTGAAGAGGCACCTGCATAGTCACAGGTGGGCAGAGGGAGTGATGCCTTTGATGACATTTCCATGCATGCGCATTACAGTTGGAGAAACTGCTGCTCAGAAGCAGATCTCCGCCCTGGAAACATCTGGGCCCACCACAACTCTCCTCCCAGCCCAAGTCTCTGATTTAGTCATTCTTGGGGTGGTGTCTGGGCTGCAGAAATGTTTGAATCCTTTCTCTGGTATTTCTGATGTGCACCCAGGTTTGGGGGCTACTACTATTTAGAAATTTGCATTCTTGGGCCCCATCTTAGACCCAGTGAATCAGAATCTCTTCTCTCAAGTTTTGTGGGTGCTTTCTGATGCTTGCATTTGGGAAGCCGTGTCCCAAAGGGTGACAGTCTATGGCAGAGACAGGAGAAGACAGCATCTCTATGTAGTGGGATGACCCAGGCGGGGGGGGGGGGGAGGGAGGGAGTGGGGGGGGGTCCACCTTGTCCTGTGAGGTACATCCAGCGGTTTGCAGGAGAGGACAGAAAACCTTCCACGGAGGTGGCATCTAGAGGGGTGTGTGGGGCCTAGCCAGATAGGAACATCCCTGTGATGAGAGAGCTAAAGTCCAGTGGATCACTTAGTGGTTCCATTTGGCTATAGGAGGGGGGATGCTGAGTTGTGAAACTAAAGCTGCAGCTCAGAGACAGATCATGAAGGACCTTGTGGATTGCCTTAGGAGTTTTCACGCTATTCCCAGATGGGTTTTGGTGGGAGAGTATTCGGGAGATCACTGTGGTTACCATGGGGGTAGGGTAGACACTGGGCACAAAAAACCTGATTGGAAAATGGTGCTGATTGTTCAGACAAGGGCTGTTATCCAATCAGCCAGAGTTTACTGATTTGTATGTGATCCGTCAACATTGTTTTTTCTATATTTATTAACCTCAAGATAATGATGATGAAGTGAAAATTGAGCTTGCTGATACTTCTGTTTTTGCAATGATTTAAAAAAATTAATGCAATATAAAGGGCTTTTGGGGGAGGGGTAGTTCAAGTACCATTCTCAGCAAAGCAGATTCCATTTCTACAACTTAGTCTTTATTCTAATTATTTTATCTCCCCACCACCACCCTTAGATCACTTTGACCCTTTCTCTTCTCCCTCCCTCTTAACCTCAGAAACCTTACTTTGTTTACTGGTGTCTACTAGTGTTTGTAACTATTTTTCTTTGTAAAATCATCTGTGATGCAAATGTCCAGTAATTGTCTCCGTCACTCTGCCTTGCCTTACTGATTCCCTGGACCTCCTTCCCTGTGCTGTAAGTGGCAACATTTATCTTATGACTGAATAACATTCCATTGTGTGGCTAGACCATATCTTCTTGATCACATCTCTGACAGTAAGCACTTAGGTTGTTCCCATGCCCTAACTACTGTAAATAATGCTGCAACAAACATTGTAGATAGAGCATAATTTTTTTTGATGGTTTCATGTACTTTGGATTGATGCCCAATAGTGGGATTACTGGGTCATACCATATTTTCATTTTTAGTTTTTTAAAGATTTGCCAGATTGCTTTCCAAAATGGTTGGACCCATTTACATTTCCAGCAACAATATACTGGGTCCTTTGTCTGTATCCTCTCCAGCACTTGTTGGGGTTTCCTTTTTAGTGTATATCATTCTCATGAGTGTGAGATGATAACTCATTGTGGGTTTTTTAAAATTTTTTCTCATTTTGGTTTTGATCCACTTTTCCTTTATTAAAAGCTATGATGAAGCTTTTCTCCATGTATCTATTTGCCTCTGGATAACTATTTGGTGAATTGTCTATTCAGAGCTAATGCCTATTTATGAATTGGACTTTCTTTCTTGTTAAGTTGTATGTTTTTTGATATATCTTGGATATTAACCCCTTGTCAATGGTGTGACGTGAAAATATTTTCGGCATTCATTGGGATGTCTTTTTAATCTTACATTTTCTTTCTCCATGTAAAGTTTTTTAATTTGAGGTCAACCCAATTATTTATTTTTGCTTTGATTTCCTTTCTGTCGAGCCCCGTTAACACGTTTTGATCTCAATAGTCTTTGTTGGATTGTCAAGACAAATAGATCATCCCATTTAACTGGTCAATTCAAATCAATTTAAAAATAGTCATAAAATCTGCTACAGAGAGGAAATGACCCAGTGGACAGATACATGTAATGAACAAGAAGGTATGGTTGCTGCATCAGGAAGCATATAGTCTCCTAAAGGAGGCAGATATGACCAGATATCATATATAGCATAGAACACAAATACTATAGCGGACAAGTTTAATTGGCGTGCACTGGTCATGCCCTCGTATTGCAGTAAGCACCAGGCCATTGATTTATCCAGCTTCATCCTTTATACTTGACTCATCTGGATCAACTGCAATCTTGTGTGACAGTGTTATTGTTGTTCCCCTGTCATAGTTGAAAAAAACTGAGGTTCAGAGATGTCGTGTCATACGGAATTTTTACTCCATATCTGGTAGTCTTATCCCATATTCTGATCAGTATAATGTTTCCCAAACTTCAGCCATACTTTTTGAGTTTTACCACAAATGTGCAAGCCTGTACTATTGTTTACTTTATATTTTACATTAAAAGACTCATTTTTACATGCTAAATAATTTATTCTCAAATGAAGGGCATGTGAATATGATATAAAAAGTCAACATCACTTGTCACAAATAGGAAATAACAGCCACAAACCAATGAAATTGAAAACCTGTCCCAGACAGTGAGGTCTGCTTCCTCTTTGTTAAAAAGGGAAACTTGCAAGTGTTAAGAGGTGTTAAAGACCTGAAAGAACCAACAAGACACTTAGCTGTGACTCATCATATGGCTCTTGTGATAATTGAGTCTTATGGGAGTAACTTTCTCACTGAGATTTCATCGTATTTAATGGAATCCTTCTACCACCCCAATTTATGGCACATCATCCATGGGCCGACTATAAAGTGTCCCATTCACCACTGACCCCTTTTTGTAAGATAGCTGTTTTCTGCACCCAGAGCCCCACACCAGAGGGTCTTCAGGAGTGTTCCTTCTACGAGGGCAAAGGACATGAACCTTTGGGGCAGGACCATAGAGATTTCAGTCTTGGAAATATGATTGTGATATACAATGATGGTGCCAGGAGATAACCCATAAAGGTTAGATTTTGCTTTGCCCTCAGCACCTGCTTTTGTTTCCCTTTCTTTTGTGGGCCTGTGAGCTCATGTTTTTGTCTCTCAATATTCATGAACCTCCCTTACTTTTTTTTTTTTAAGATTTATTTTTATTTCTGCATACAAGAACTGGGTACAGGCCAGAGGTGCAGGGGTGGGGGTTCAGAGATGAGAAGATTCACAGAGACAGAGTGGGGAACAGAACAGGAGGATCTTCTGAAATAAACTGCTGAGGGGAGCAGCAGGCGAGACAGAAGAGGTCTGCTGTGCCATGTGGGTCGCCTCCCTGGCAGATCAGGGGATTGAACTTGCGCTACAGTGGCTGCGGATAGCTTCACAGCACTGTGTTTAACTCCTTGTGCTACCAGGGAGGCCCCACCCTTACTTTGTTAATACTGTTTAAGAATACATATTGCCCAACCTGACAATTTTTGGGATGCAGTGAGATAGAGACTTCAGAGTTGTCTCAATCTGTAGGCACAGAGTGGGAGCTGGCTGATGGGGAGTTAGCAGCTTGGTTTGCCTGTCCGCAGGGATATGTAGTTACCTGAGCACTAGCTGCTCAGGTGGGATGAATCTGGACAGCAGCCCCGAGGCAGGATTCCAGGCTGCCTGAGAAAACTGAGAACCAACCCGCTCTCAATGAGCAGGGACTGGAGAAAGTGTCCACACTGCATTCAGATCGTACACGCTTGTAGGGGCTTCTCAGCCCTTGCAGAATGAACTGCTATTCTGCCCATTCTCTGACTTAAGAATGTACACGAGTGAGGACTTGTCATAGTATGTCAGCCCCCTGAGTGATGTATTTGCTGACCTAGCTCGGTATATATCTAATTTGTACATCAGCTGGGACATTGATTTTATTCCAGCCAAATGATTTATATGTTAACTACCTTACTTTAATGATCACGAATATCATGATTTATCATATACTTTTTAGCATCCTGATAAAAGAAGCTCTTTCAAAATTCAGGAGATTATCACCTGAGAGTCTGTTTTGCAAGTGATTTATTTCTGTCAATATTCCAGGGAGTGGAAACATTTAGTTTATGTGACACACACTGGGGATTTGCAAAGAGCAAAAGGCCCCCTGTCAAACCTGAGTGTAAGCGAAACACATATAAACACATACAACTCCATATGAAAGATTAAAGGAAGAAGTAAATTGTTAGATCAAGTCTTGCAGTTGGAGTGGCTTTCCATGAGGCCCACTCTTCAAATTTTAGTTAGAAAAAGTTAAAAAGGCATCTAGAAACTTTAAAAAGAGCTTTTAAAAATCTCACCAAAAGTAAAAGAAAACCTGACTGCTTTCTTGAACATTTTTCTAGGAAATTGATATTTATTCTAGGCAAGGTAGAGATTCTGGGCATATATAAGTTATGACATAATCACAGCTCTTAGGAAACTTGAAATTCCCCATGAGAAATGGACATGAAAGGCATGATAAAAGTAGACTTAAGGAATTGGAAAGTGCCAGGGGAGCCCAAGACTGTAAATTCACTTTATATCAGCTGGCAGAGGGCATGCTGGAGAGGAGGTGGCATTTGAGTTTGTTCTTGATCGGTGCCTAGATTTTGCCAGGAGTGGGGAAAAGGGATTGGAGCCAGAAGGAGCCATGGGAACAAAGACAGAGATAAGAAAGTGAGAACATGCTTGCAGAATGAGGGTGTGGGAGAGAGCATCATACCTGTTGAGGGAAAATGACTAAGTCTGGGGCTGGGAAGGTGAGTGAGGTGTAATTGTTCTGAATGATGCTTGAATTTCATGAAGCAAATCGTGGGCTACTGCCATCACAGGTCCCTAAACAGGAAAGGGATGGTGATGGGGTATTTTAATTTAGAAAGCTAGGAAAGATGGTCAGGCAAGAGGTTTGAAGTTGGCCCAGGTAAAATTATCTTTCATATATCTCACACCACTTTGCCTTCTTCTAAGTAATATAAGACAATAAGGAATCTTTTTTTTTGAAAGACTCAATGTATTTGTCATATACAATAACTCCAATTGACTGAGTTCTAAAACATAACAAGAGGGGTGAAAAGGTCTGTCTTCATTTTGGATTTCTGGTTCTTATTTTTTTCTCTACATGGGATGTTCATGAGATGGATGTAGGGGAAAGAAAATGGGGTAGAAAACCTTTTGTGTCATACTTTGCCTGTTCCTCCAGGAAAACAGTTTTTTTTTTCCCCCAAGTCTCTTCAGATCAAATTAAGCAGTAAAAATATTCTAATTGAGTTGGGCTGGACTGAAGATGGATCCTTATCTTAGTACAATTACACGGTGTAATCTATGCTTCCAATTATACCATTCCTCCTCCAAGGGGAAGAAACTAAGCTTATAAATAGATTCTCAGTCAGCTCAAGAAGAAGTAAGGCTGCCGTTATTAAAAATGGGCTATCATAAATGTACATGATGCCCAGTGCCTTTAAAGATATCCCCAAACTCACCTGTGAGGAGTAGAAGGGAGGGCAGAGGGACTGAGAGGCCAACGGAAGGGGTAAATTTTCCTGCAAAATATAAGACGGTGGTGGTTGCTGGTGTTTGAGTCATGGAGGGCGGTGAGGGTCACTGGTGCACTTGCAGCCATGGAGGTGATCGAGTGAGTGTGGGGCTGAACCGTTATAACCCACCAGTTTCACCAGAAGAGCCCACTAGGGAAACTGGGTTTGCTTTCACAGTAGAGCAAGCCACCTCTTCTGTGTTCTGTCTTTCCCTCCCTTGCTCCACTCCTGCCCACTTAAAAAAACTTCTCTGCCACTGAATCAGAAATAAGAAACATAGTCCATCGTTTTCAGTCTTGAATTTTTTCATTTCAGACCTGGTTTTGAGCCTATAAGCTAAACTAAGAGTTTGCCTTCTCTTTGCTGTATTTATTTATTTTTTCCTCCTTTCAAATTCTCTCTAGAATCTTTTATCTGAGCTTCCTGGGGAGGCGCGTTGATACATGGGAAACACTCCATTTTCTCTTAGGTGGTGGGAGGTTACTCAATCGGCAATTGAAAAAATAATGAACTGTAGCCCATTAAAGAACTGAGAGTCTTACACTTTGAAACCTTTAAGTGGGCATTTCCTTTAACCGGGTAATTCTTCTAAGCGGGTAATTCCTTTAAGCAGGACCCTTCACAGCCCTGTAAAACTGAAGACCATCTAGGAACTCTTGAACTGTTTCAAATTGTTTTCAAATGGGTCTGAATGCTGTTGAGAAATGCATAATTTACGACCTTAACACTTGATTAGGTGTTAAACGACTGTCGGGAGAGATGTCCTTGGTAATCCAGTTATCATCTAGACTCTAATTATCACTTCACAGGAGAAGTAAGGCTGGGTAATTGAGAACCAAAATTCTTAAAGGACTTGAAGTGGCCATTTCCTTATGCAGTTAAGCAAATAATTTCTCTACCTAGAAGGTGTCTAATTGGGACCAATTGATGAGAAGAAAGAAATGGTGTTAGGACTTTTTAGGACTGAGTCGGGGGCTCCAGCCAAGACAGCAGAAAGTCACATGGAGGACCGAGTGCGCTCGCCATTTAAAATTTTCACTTTATTTAAAATATGTGTTAAAAGGAGGGAGGGAAGAGAAAGCCAAGAAAAGACAGAATGTAATTAAGAACTGATGGCCATACCTCTCCCCTGTCTGTCATTACTAAGGATTTTTCTCAGATGAGACTCAATTTCACCTTGTGTTAGTTCCCATTGATCAGTATAAATTATTCAAGCTGCAAATGCTGTGCCATCTATTAAACCAAGAATGGGGATAAGGGCCAAAATCTGCCTGAGGGAAGGGTCCCACTCTTTACTGAATTCAGTAGGAAGTAGGAGAAAGAGGTAACAGAAAGGTTGGGTTCTGTGTGTTTTTTCTTTGGCCAGCCCTCCTGCTGCCTCCCACACCCAGTCTTGTATGGGGCCTTTCTGTGCTTACATAGTGCTAAGTGCTAAGCTCTCTGGATGCGAAATGGGAACAGAAGGCATGAGTCATGTCTTCAGCAGTGTCCAATCTAGAAAGACACTCATAGATGGGGTTAGGGTTTCATGGAGACTAATAATCAACACCTCTTTTCTCAATGTGGGATGCATTGACAGATACTAGAGAGTGGGAAATCATGTCACTTTTATTACTAATATGGTTGGTGGCAGAATGTGGGTTAGATATGTAACCAGAGGGTTTGTCTGTTCACCAGTGAAATCAGCATTTACCCCTGTTTCTGGTACAGCTGTTCAGCTGTGGGCATCCCCCATGCTCGGGGAGTGGGAGGCCATCTCCACGCAGAGAGCAGACTAGAATGCATGTGTCTGTGGACAGCTGACTCCAAAGTCCCTTTTCATGGGAACATAGGTGCTTCCCACACAGAGAGGCCTGGAAAAGGATTAAGTGGAGACTAAACCTGTAAGTGGTAAATTTTATGCTTAATCCACTGCTTTTATGGATTTACATTTAGAAGTGCAATTCTAGGCAAGGTTCTGGCAACTTGAAACATCTTGGAGAGCTCAGAGAACTGAACATGCACAGAACCACCATAATCCAGAGTCACCTCCTGTCATGGCTGGGATGGAGAGAGTATGTAGCACACCCCTGATTGGCAGGTGTCACTTTGACACAGCCAATGTCTAGTGAGCTGACAATGATGGCTGAATTTAAATCTGTGTTTTCCAGGGTCTTCTGACCTTATTTATTTTCTCCTAATAGGATTTTTTTTGCATGACTATAAATGTAGTATGTGTTTATCATACAGCATTTACAAAGCACAAATATAAAGAAAAAACTAAAAAAAATTGCCTTTTACCCCTCCATTAAAAGATATCATTGATACCATTCTTTTTTTTTTTAATTCTATATGTGATGAATATTATGTAAGCTTTTTATTTTTAAAAAACTGAATGGTAAGTTTAATTTTACAGTGATGGATGTTAGCTAAACTTATTGTGGTAATCATTTTGAAATATATACATAAATCATCGTTTTCTATACCTTGAACTTATGCAGCATCATGCAATTATATCTCAATGAAACCGGAAAAAATAAAACTTACAAAAGTACTCATACTATGCATGGAGTTTTACATTTTAATTTCTCCTTATTATATCCTAAATAGTTTTTCACATCATCAAATAGACCTAAAATATCATACAAGATTAAAAATAGAAATTTTAGAAAGAATAGAAATCCTTGTGATCTGGTTATTTCACTTCTAGTATTTATCCAATGAAAATACTAATTTTAAGAGATACATGCACCCCATATTCATTGCAGCATTATTCACGAATAGCCAATGTTTGGAAAAAACGTAGACACTTGGCAGATAACTGGATAAAGAAGATGTGATATATGTACACAATGGAAGACTGTTCAGGTATCAAGAAGATGAAATCCTGCCACTTACAACATGGTTGTGCCTAAAGGGTATTATGCTAAGTGAAATCAGTCATACCAAGAGACATAAACACCATATATCTTCATTCATATGTGGAAGATGAAGAAAACTAATGAACAGAACAAAACAAATATAGACTCTTAAGATTATAAAATCAAATTAGTGGTTACCAGAAGGGAAGGCACAAAAATA
Organism: Talpa occidentalis; assembly: GCF_014898055.3. Taxonomy (NCBI): domain Eukaryota; kingdom Metazoa; phylum Chordata; class Mammalia; order Eulipotyphla; family Talpidae; genus Talpa; species Talpa occidentalis. The sequence goes on from NW_023600993.1 coordinate 13,945,477, forward strand.
GTTGACAAATGGGCTAAATGGACTCAACTGTATGGTGAAGGATGGAAACTAGATTTTTGGTGGTGAACAAGATGTAGCATATACAGTTATTGATTTGTAAGATTGCACACCTCAAACTTGGCTTAATATTATCAGCCAGTGATAGTTCAATTAAAAATTTTGGGTAAATGTTTTGATGTTAGTGTTTGCATAGAACTTTGTTTAGCTTGTCACTTCTTGGATATTTATTTCCATTTTTTCTTTCTACAGTGAACTTTCCTTTATATCAATATTTTTTGCTTCTCTGAAGATCTTTTAGAGTAGAGTTGTTGGAGTGAGAGTTGAACATGTTAAAGCAGTGCCGTGCTGGTAAAAATTAAATATTTGTTTATGGGAGTAAAAGGCAGTGCTTTTTAGCATTTGCCAATTTCTGTGGTGTAAATACTCCCACCCTGGCTATTTCAAACTAAGAATGGCTTAACACCTAGCTTACCAACATTCCTGAAAACTCAACAATTGGTTCTGGTGAGCCTGCATAGTCCTGCTAAGCTTTAGATTCTTATTTTGCTGTTTCTCTTCAGAAAGGCGGTACCTCATGGCATTCCTGCCAACCTCCTACTAATAACCTGCTAAGGGTCCGGCAGCCCCAGGTAGGCCAGCACCTGAGTGGAAAGTAAGTAAACTCAGGGTCCTTTACTCTGAGGAATCCATTGCCGCTCAGATGACTTGAAGGAAAAACAACATTTTTTTTCCCATAAAGAAGTATCCAACACATAAACGTTGTAAAAGGGGAAGAACTAAACTCAGAATTTGTTTTAAATTTTATGTAAGATGAAGTCCAAATATTTGGTAACCAAAATAGTCTCTGTTACTTCTCCATCCTTTATATTGATGCACTGCTATGAATTGTGGCATTTAATTGTCTTGTATTTGCAGAGAAATATGGCCTCACGGAATAGAAAAGGGTCTTGTAATAGAGCTTGGTAATTCTCAGTTGCAGCCCTAACTCACCACTAACTCACTCTGCGACCTTCAGTAGACCCTGCATTTTCTGTCGAGCTTTTCTGTGAGAAACAGAAATCTTTAATGGGCAGACCTAATTTTGCCCCTCCTCCGCTTAATACTGTCTTTGAATGAGATCCCATTATCAATATTATTAAAAAAAATCTCAAAATCTTAATATGGTTTACAGTGTTATATGGTCTGGCAGACACACTCAGCCTATCTCCAGTGATGCCTGCCCCTGTTATTTACATTCTTAGGTAACCCTCTCCCCTTGAGTGGGAACTCTGACTGCCTTCTACCCAATAGAATATGGCAGTGGTGATGGGAGGTCAGGCCAGTGTTTATGTTCTGTTAGGTAAGATTCCAGCTCTTGCCGTCCTGCTAGCCTTGAAGAAACAAGCAGTGATGTTGTGAACAACATGGCAAAGGAAAGAACCACATGCCAAATAATGCAGGAGGCCTGAGGAGTTTTACCTCAGTCTTATCACCAGGAGGAACTATCTTCTGCTGGTGACCTGAATGATAGGTTGGGAAGAGCTGTGTCGATCAACTGAGGGCTACAGATGCTGTCGTGTGGCTTTTTCCTATGACTCCAGCTCTTTCTGCTTTTCCTTCCCATGCCCTTCAGAGTTAGGACTGGTAAGGCCTTGATGTTCCACCTTCCTTTCCATTGCTCTGTTCCCTTTAATCTCTATTCATTGTCACATTATTAAACTCCCTGCATCACAGTGTATCAGTGTTTCTTGCTGCCCCCCTGAATGATACAAAGCATTATTTCAATTGCTCACTCCTATGCACTAGGCTTCCCATATGCTGTTCTTATGCTAAGAAGACTAGCATCTTATCCTCATCTTTACCTCATTCTCAGAGACTGGCCCCCAGAACCATGAGCATCATCACCAACCTGGAAATTTGTTAGCAAAGCAAATTCTCAGACTCCACCCAGATCTATTGAATCAGAAACTCTGGGACAGGGCCCAGTGATCTGTGTTTCAACCACTTTTCCAGTTGATTCGGTGAACCACTGAACTCGTTTGCTCTGTTACCTTTTTTATGTCTTAAAGAAGTTTCCACTCTTAGACTTAGTTTGCTTCCATGTTACATTTCCCACAGCATCCTCTGCCTTGCACTTGTAGTGTGCATTTCACTTAGAATGGTTTGTTCAAATTTGGTCTTTCCCAGCAGCCCACGAGCCCAACCTCTATGCCTTCTTTGTTCATGTTGAAATTATTCATGTCATATCTGTTACTTACAGTGGCTAGGCAAGAATCATTTCTTAAATAAATTGGTTGAGTGAACCAGGCTTTGATTTACTTATTCATGAAAAGAAGATTGGCTGGTTCATGCATTCAATGATCAACTCTGCTCAAGGTAGCTTGGTTAAGCTGTAGAGTTTGGCTCTGGGTAATACCTCTGGCTTGCAAAGCTCTATATTGTGTGAATTAATTCTTATTCTTTACAACCATTTTTATCCAAGCTCATAAACTTGCAGATTTGCAAAAATATGTTATATAACATAGTTTATAAATAGCTTAGAGCATCGTTTAGGTGAATTGCTTTCAAAGTCTTATCTAAACAGTCTGACCAAAAAACTATTCATATAGGTCAGCTCAAACTATTTAATCACCTCTATATTAATCTCCTATTTTTGGATATATTCATTCAACCATCCATCAATTCAACATTTCCTCTTTGTAACAAACATTTACTCTATTGCAGGAAAAGTGCTTTGGACATAGAATAGTAGTATAGGTCATGGCAGGTACAAATTCTTGTTTTTTTTAAACAAACATACACCAAGAAAACTAAAGTCTAATCTTGTGGCTTTAATGACAGTAGGGGAAGGGAATTATCCAGTTACAATTTGCTGGACTTGTACTGGTCATGTTCCTGAGAGACTTGGATTTGGACACAGGAGATGGAGCCAGGGGAGTTTGAGCGGGGTTGTGGCTCACATTGTAAAAGGGTCGGTCTGGCTATTTGGTGGAGTAGAGTGTTCAGGAACAACCATCCAGGCAAGGTGACCTTTTCTCAGACAGTCGCAGTGATTTAGGTAGAGATGACTGTAGCCGGGATCAGGGTGATCGGCACCATAAACCGAGGTGTATTCAGCTTCTGGATGCATTTTGAAAGTTGGACTGTTAGGCTATGATGACAGGTGTGATCTGGGGTGAGAGAGAGAGAGAAAAAAGTAGAGTTTGACCAATGCGGCTGGCAGGAGGGAGTGCCACTCAGTGAGATGCAGAAAGAAGGCTCTGCTTTGGGGCATTAGGAGTGTGGAACACTTGCACTGTAAATCCTCAGTGGGATTTGATTAAATAAATAACATTAAGTCAACAAATATCTGGGAAATTTTACAAATGCTTTTGAATGTTGGCTTCAAGTTGACTGTGGATGGAGACAAAGAACATCCTCTGATTTTATCCCCTGTCAGTATGTGCTGAAATAGATGTGCTTCCATTTGTGGGAAATCATAGAGCCATGTGGATTAGGTTCTGTGCTGGCCCCTGGCTCAGATTTTTTCCTTGCCCTCTGCTTTGCTCTCTACCACAGAAAAGCTAATAATTGCAGGCTGTGTTTCCCAGGCTCCCTGATTAGGTGAATTTCTTCTGTGTTGGCTACTGGGCAGTCCTCACAAGGAATTAGGATATAGGAGGTGGGGGAAACTGTGCTGTTTCTCCTCCCTGTTCATTTCTGCAGCTTCACTGTCAGAGGCTGAACATCCTCTGTGGCACCAGCACTCACAGGAGGACAGTCTGAAGTTCCGGCCATCCTTTTCCCCTGGTATCTGGTGACATTACCTCCTCCTTTTGAACCTCCAGCCCAGAGAAGTCTTCAGCTTCTGGCAGCTGCTAGTCTTGGGGTCCCCATCCTGTCCCTGTTTCGTTTTTCTGTTTATTGTCTAGAATAGTTTATATTTCCCTGATGGGTTCTCAGGGACTAATATTTGTATAATGAATCAAAGAGGGGACCTGGGGTGATTACTTGGCGTACACTTATTTTAAGGGAATCTGAGTGTTTGAGTTGCCTGTGATCCACCTGGGCTTGATGGACTGTGGGTCTCAAATATTTTGATCTACTCTTCACACCCGAAGGGTTGACAATAATCTTAAAACCAAAACTCTCCTCTGATAATGAATTTCCTCTCTGCTATTCCCACCCTGCTTGATTACTCTTCATGAGAACTTCATGCATTAATTCCCAAGGTTTTCCACCCTATCTTTAAATAGTTGTGTATCAAATTTTATATGTTTTTTTTTGTTGTTGTTTAGAACACTTTGTTGAAAAACCCAACTCAAACTGGCTTCAATAAGAAAATAGCACTTATTCACACCTTTAATTGATCAATCCAGAAGGAATGAATCAGAGAAGGCTTTATTCTGGCCTCAAATGATATGTTGGTGATATTTTTTGGGTTTTTTCCCCCCCTCTCTCCATTTCTTAGCACATTTTCTTCTGGGTTGTCTCCACCCTGATTTAGTCTAAAATTGGTCATACGGTCTAAAGTTGGTTCCCAACAGCTCCCCCAAAACTCAAACAAATTCAAAAATACGTCTCCCTGATCCTGTTTGGTTCTTGGCCTGCTTTGGTTGTGTTCCACCCCCAGCTGGTCTGCTTTGGATCATGCCCCAATCCCTGTGTCCAGGTCTATGAAAATACAGAGTAAATAGGCTACACTTATTAACTTATGCAGATAAGTAGCTAGATGGAACTGGGAGGGAGGTCAATTCCATGAAAACCATACATCTCGAAAGTTCTGATTGAAGAGCGGGAAATTAGTTTGAAGAATTCCACCCCATCCCTCCAAATGTCCATTATAGAAGACAAAGACAAAGGGTCAGACAAGTGTTTGTTATTATTTCAGCCTTGTAGGTAAAGGATTCTTGAAGATTTATGCTGGATAAATTAAGGTGCATTCACAAATGATAGGGTTCCACAATACCAAAGTCTGGTAAGTAAAAATACAAGCTCTATATATTGTAGGAGATAAACTCTGAATTTCTAAAATTCTAATAGCAATAAAATGATTCAATTAAAAATCAATTATAGGCAGATATGTTTGGAAGGAGAAGACAGAGAAGACAGAGAAACAGACAAGGGATGGTTTTAAAAAACTCAGCTTTTGCTATTAAAAATACATCAGACAATGAACTGTTCTCTAAAACAATGCAAAATTGGAACCGAAGCTATCACACCAAATGTGGAGGAAAAGACTATCGATATCATATTGATATTGGTCCAATGTATTGGACCCCATGAGAAATGCAGCCAAAATTTCGTTTGATTATTCCATTGCTTCATTTTGCAAATGGTAACTGTGGCAACTGAAATATGCTTAAAGGGTCCACACCTCCGACTGCACCGCAATTTGTGGCAGGTTGTTTAGTCTATTCATTTTTCATATAGGCCAGTGAGTAGTTAAATTGAACAAAGCCTCCCTCCTCCCTCTTCTTCTTTCTGTTTCTCTTTTGGTTTGGCAGGACCCTAGGTATTTATCTTCGTACAAGATAATGAAGTGGCAGGTGAACAGGTAGAGGCAGCAGTGACAACAAAATTCCACATATGATGGCAAATTTTTTAAAAATGAAGTGAACAGTGATTCACTTCATTGTATTTATACTATTAAATCATAACTAGTTATATTTAAATTAAAAAGAATGTACATATGTCTAAATGAATTTGGTTGACTGGTATAATAGGAAGTAGAATTAGGCAGGTTTTTTTACATTATTTTGGCATGTGTGTATTTTGTCTATTTTTTTTTTTAGCCAAAGCAAACTCTTTGTTTTTAAGCCTACATAGACCTTTGGACATTTGGAGGGACTGTTGTTTTGGTGAGCTTACCTGTGGAGGTTGCATTTATACATTAATCAGGTACACTAAATAATTCTGGGATGGGTTCCTTTCTTAGGTGGACTTGAAAACCACCATCATAACAACAACAGCGAAATAGAGATCCACCAAAGCTCTTGTGAGACCTCAGGTTCCCCTGATTCTCTAGCCTAATGATTGGGGAAATGTTTCAGGTAGCTGTGGTAGTATAACGACCCCCTCAGAACTCAAAGCTAAAAATAACACCCACTAATTATCCCTGACAAGTCAGTGCATCTGCTGGTTGAGTCCTCTGATCTGGGCTGAGCTCAGCCTCTCTTGGCTGACTCGCAAGTGTCCCTCTGGTCAGTGGAGTATTGGCTGGGCTGGCTGGTCTGGGCTGGCTCTGACAGGGAGGAATCAGCTTGGTTTCATATGTGTCTTTAGAGCCTCTTCTTAGGACAGTCTGGACTTGTTAGGATGGCAGTGACTAGGTTCCCATAGAAAGGAAAAATGGAAGATCTCTTGAAGCTGAGTTTCTGAACAGGATTACTATCACTCTGACCTCTTTCTGTTGGCAAATGCAAGCCCGGATTTAAAAAGAGGAGAAATAGATGATACCTCTTGGGGGGAGGAGTTGCAAATCCCCACTGGATACAGGAGGGAAAGAAATGGGGCCATATTTGCATCCATCAACCACAGAGAACTCGAGTATACTCAGCTCACACAGTAAACACCTTATTTTTAGGGGGGGGGAGAGTAATATAAAAATAAACATTATGTGTGAAAGAAGTTCCCATACCCAATTTAGAAACAATCTGGTTTATTAAAATAGAAGCATTTCCCCCCCCACCATCCTTTTTCAGTTTTCTCATTTCTAACATTTGTTGACTTTTCTGCTCCATGTAGAGAGGAACTTTCATATTTAACTTATTTTTTTGGTTTTGATTATACTAGAATTATTTTTGGCTTTGTTTATTAATATATTGCTGTAAAGTTTGACGCTTAATAACATGGACTATTTTCTGTTCCTCTGGGTTTGTTTTTAGGTATCTTAAAATTAATTGCTACCCATAGTAGAGGACTTAGAAATGTTTCATGGAAAGGAAAAATATGGTTCAGCTATTCACTTCTTCAAGAAATACTAGTAGAGTGAGTCTCTCCCGGCTATTGGAAGCTGGACTCAGCGCATATAGTGGAGAGTGAGACCAAATCCCTGACCTCATGGAGCTTAATTGCAGGCAGGTAGCAGGTAGATAAATGAAGCAAGCAAATAGTGACTATATAAGTGCTAAGAAGGCTATCGCAGAGCATGGGGAGCTTTGTTTAAATAGAGACAGTTCTACTTTGGCTTATAGGAGAGTGGAGGAGGTGAAAGGAAAGCAGAAGCTATTTGAAGGAAAAGACAGCACCAAACAAAGGGCCGGATGGAGAGTGGTCCAGAGCAGCGCTGAGCTTCATGAGGCCTTGTCACCTCTATGAGTGTGTTTAATAAGAGTGAGCCCGCCCAGCAGGCAACGCCACTGCATTGCCCACTGAGGGGTACGGGCCTCGGATATCCTTCCCTTTCCGTTAGCAGCACCCACATCTCTTCATTGCAGGATCACCTTCAGGCTGCCAGAATTTACATCGTCTGCAAGTCCCAAGTACTGGAAGATCTGAAAATGTACATTCCTGGTGACTGATTGGGTGGGGTCTGAGATTTCTCAAATACCTTGACCCTGACCTCCCCAGACCACCCCTGCAGAATTAAGCTAAAGTTGTCCTCAGGGGTACTTAGCTTGATTTTCCATCCTCACTTGGCTCGCTTTCCTTCCTGGCCCCACCCTTTCATTCTCCTGTTGTCTTTTCCTGGAACATTTTTTTAATTCATGGCTCTCCTGTGAGTTCTTGTCCCTGGAGATAATTCTCAGGCATCCAATCCTAGGAAAGCCAGTAACACTGGAACCTCGTGAAGGAAGAGGGAGGCATTAGATAAGCTTCCAAGCACTGGCCAATCAGGCATGGTTTGATAGCCACGGGAAAAGCAGGGGACTGGCATAACCTAATTGATTTAGGAAAAAATCACTCCATTTGCCAGAGCGTCAATGGCCAGGAAGAGAATTGGCTAGAGGAGGCCAGAGTAAAGTTTCACATCCAGTTATTCTCCACTGTGCTGATATCTTTACTGGTTTCTTTTTATCTTTTCATTTGGGATAAAATGATCCATGCTTTGGCTATGCCAAAGATGGTGTGAGGATGAAAAGATGATTCACATAAACTTCTTAGAGCTCCTGGAAAAGAAACACCCAATAAAAGCCACTATTATTATTGATAAAAATAAAAATAGCAATGCAAGCTCATAACTAGTCTCTGGAGAATTTTCCTACATTAATGGGAAGATTAAGTGTTACATTAAAGTCTAAAGCAACTGTTTCTGGGTTTCCCTTTTGTTCCTACCATCGTTGCTCTTTTGAGTGTGCATTGAAATAAAATATTTGTAGCCCCAACCCTGTTCATCCTGGAGTATAGGTGAGGGTCTTCTGAAAAACTGCAGTGATATAAAGCAACATGTCATGTTTTTTTTTTTTCCTTTGAGAAAGGATAGCTTATTTTGAAATTAAAAAAAAAAAAACAAACTGTTGTATAAACAGAGCAAAAACTGTTGCTGAAAAATATTGGCTTATGTAATAGATAAATACACACACATAATCTCCATACAAGGCATGCATGTGTGTGTGTATGAGTGTGTGTGATGTGTAACCACATGCATGCTTGGTAGACTTTCTCTGTTCACTGTGTGCTTTTTCCAACTCAATGTACGGAAAGTGACAGATGGATCAGCAATGGCTGAGAAGCAGTTACACATATCTGGCCAGCATGGTTTTGATTGTATATTGGGTCGTCAGCCAACCACACACCAGAACTATTATTTTAGGAGACTGGAAAAGAATTACCCAGTGTCACTGGGAAGAAAGAGATGCAGGGAATGAAATAGACACTCTGTATGTTGGTGTGGGAGGCTGTGATGGAGACAATATGGGAGATGCAATATCAGTTCTAGTTAAGAAGTTCCTCATCCCCTTGGACCTCTCGTTCCTCTCCATAGAAGGGCCATCGATCGTTGTTCTGTCTTTTGTAAAAATACTTTCAATAAGTCATAGACATAGTTGACGCTATGTCTAACTGTCTGAATTCACATAAGAACTCCGGAGAGCAAGGCATTGTAGTATTGAGGTTCAATTGTTATCGTATCTGAGTTTTCACAAAATAAATCATGTGTGGTTGAAAGAAATATGTGATACACAGTGGTCTTGAGATTATGTGCCCCTATCATCATATAACCCTGTAAATACTTCTTATCTTAGTGGTTTTCTGAAGCACACAGCAGTTATCACCTCAAGCGCAATAGAAAACGACTGATATACTTGAATGTCAGAAGCATAAATGTTTAGGCTCAACACCTGGAAAGATTACCAACCTCAAATTACATACCAACCAATCAAAGAGGTCTGTAGGAAATGTTTGCTTTTCTGCTTCTTCATCCACACCATTGTGGTGTATTGTTGTATGTGCAAAAGATGTCAAAATTAGCCAGTGCAGTATAGAATCTGATTTTTTGGTGTTGGGGTTTGCCTAATTTAATAAATTAGCTTCCCAAATATCTCTCATTTTTTATCTTTCTGAAGAAGAAAGCATGAAAGACCTGTGTTATTAAGCTAGGTCTTCGCTTTGCCTTAACATTGCATCTATTGCCCCCTTGATACGGTTAGGAGTTGGGCACAGGATGATTTTTGAAAAGTGGTAGAAAGAGTGACAGTGTTACATGTAGTATTCCTAACTGTTGTTACCCATGTAGCTTTAAGTAGCTCAGGGACCCAGCTGCCTCTCCTCTCTAGTGGTCATCTTCCCCAGCTGCTCTTCTCTGACTTGGTCTCTCCCGTGGCTCACACAACTCCTTGTAAGCATCGTTACACTAACCTTTGCACATAGCCTATTTTTGAAAATGTTCAGTTTTTTGAGAAATTGCAAGATATATCATTTCCATCATAGAAAATCAGGGCTGAGAACATAGTAAGGACTGCATACATGTATATTGAACAAATGGGAGGATTAAAAATAATTTGAAAAATATAATACAGAGGAAGGAAAAATTAAGAAGCTGTTATGTACCCCAGCCCTACAGAGATGAACAGTAGCACCATATCTTGTTTTTATGCAATTTAGAATTTTCTGCAATTCTAAAAAATACTAGATCATTTTATCTTTATTGTTTTGTTACATGCTTGCCTCCCCGCCCCAAGATGAACCTCCTTGCGTGACCATAGTCTTCCGCATCATACTTTCAATGGCTACATGATAATCCATTTTTATAGAGTATTACTATGAATTGTTTAAACAAGCTCCTATTTGACATTTAGGTGGCTTCTAATTTTTTTTTTTTTGGTAAATAGCACTGTAACTAACATCCTTGTGTAATTCTTTAATTTTTATATCCAGTATTAATTATTTCTTTAGGATAAATTCCCAGCAATGAAATATTTGAACTAAAAATCTGTGTGTTTAATATCTACTAACATGTCATTCAGGGAAGCTTCTCTTTGAGTCCGAAGGCTGGTCCGTTTCCAACTGAATTATAACCTCGTTTGGAGCCTCTGTCCTTCAGGACCTGTGATTTGTACAGCAGATGATCGATATGTAGTTATTGGGACAAGAACTTTTCTCTTGGCCTGGATTCTAACCCCTTCATGAACTGAATACCTGGTATAGCTAAGATACCGGGGAGAGGATAATGCCTTGTTTTTGTTGAAAGTTTAACTCAAGGTTCAATTAATTAACCTAGGCCAGGGGTCAGCAAACTACAGTGCAAATCCAGGTCAGATCCAGCCCATATTTGTATGACCTGTATGTGTGGACTCTCTTACATTTTTGAATACTTGAAAAAAATTGAAAGAATAAATATTTCTTGACATGTCAATTTACATAAAATTTAATTTCACTTTTGTATTTATAATTTAATTTGCTGTCCCTAAATAAACTTTCATTGAAATACAGCTAGACTTATTTATAGCTTCTCTATGCTGCTTTACTGCTAAAACGGCTGCATTCAGAGCTTTCAACAGAGACTGTAAGACCCGCAAATCTAAAATATTTACTCTTTGGCCTTTTACAGAAAGTTCCTTGGGCCCTGATCTAGACATTAGCCAATCCAGGCTGAGTAACCTAGACTCTGGAAAAATGAAATTTGCCAAGACTTCACTAAATCAGCTCTCAGAGAATCATGACTTTTTGCATTTTCATTGTTGTGGTGAGGTCTCAACACCTTTCTGTGGTCTCGGCTTTGACCCCAGCATTCCACAGGGGAGCAAACCTAGCACTTCTAAAACCCTGGTTCCGCCAAGTGCTTTAGACGAGGGGTTTTCACTGCGAGCACTGACAGTTTCCCAAGTTCACAGTTTTAGCATCATTGATACCAAGTCCTGAGGGCATGCTTTGGCTAGTGTGGCTGACGAGATGAAGTATGGCTCCCTTATTAACTTGTCAAAGTGCGGTGCAGCTGCATCATTTGCTCACCCATTTGCTTAACTTAAATAAAGGTTGGTGGTTAGGCTTCTGTTGCATTGTGCTCTCCTGCTAATTATCAGTGTATTTGTTTTAGAGACAATTAGCCACCTGGTTCATTCTCCCATTGAAGTCAGGTCATCATGAGTTACATCTGCTTTCAGGCCTCCTCAAGTCCAAGACATAATAAAAAGATGATGGCTATGATTATAAAAAGCGTGCGGGGTTGGGCATCAATGGTACAGCATATTGAATTCCCAAGGAGGATTGAGTTGCATCATTGTATTCACACAAGCTCTCCTCTGCCAGTCACAAAGAAAGATGTGAATCGAGAACTCTTGTGCAGAGCCAGAAGTCCTTTAGTAAGAGGGAAGAGTATTTGCAAAGGTAGACTCTAATAATGGCAAAGCAAAGTGAGACATGATTCCTCCCCGGGGCGCTGTGCTGATACAACAAAAAAGTGACAAGTAAGCACGTCTTAGTGCTTGCAGAATTTGCATAAAACTGAAGTTGTTCAGACCTGTGGGTGTCGCCTTTAAAAAAAATGTGCCCGATAATGTGACATAATATTATGCAGAATACACATTTGCTTTTATAATCCCATATGCTCTGGCAAAACTTAGCATTTTGGAGCTAAGACTTTATTATGCTAGGTCCTTGCTGAATCACATTGATGATGGAAGCACTGTTTGCAGCTTTCTGAATCTGGGGAGATGAGGGGCAATGACACGGAGGCAGCTTGATCCCATGGGATATTGTGTTTTGAGGATGTCACTTGACTATAGAGAGGGCAGTGGGAACTTTGAGACTTGCTGTCATTAATCAAGTGTGTGTCTTTGCTGCAAAGGGACTGGAGCTGGATTCAATAGAGTGAGAATGGGTATTAAGCTTTTCACTTTGGCTGCCTTAATACTAGTCAGGCAGAGGCTGTTAAGTGAGATTCCGTGTTGGGGGAAAATCAAGCATTTGTGAACGTTACAAGTAACACGTCGACAGGAGACCTTCTGAAAACCTTTCACTCTGTGTACCAGGGAGGGATGTAACCATGAATGCATGGTTACAGAATTAGTACATTGAATAAGCACCGAAAGAAAGTCCAATTAACATGAAAACACACACCATCAATCTATAGAGATTATGGTGGTCTCCACAAAAGCACGGGGATTATTTACAGCATTTGTCCAACTTGAATTAGTAAAGACAAGGTAAGCAGAAAGGCAACTTGGCACTGTAAAATTGGGTCCCCAAAGTGAATCCTGGCAGGTAACTGTTCCGTGGGATGTTACATTGAAAAGGAAATTCTGTGGTCTCTTTACTTGGGCAGTAGGACTCAGGATTTAATTTGGGGCAAGTTAACTAAGCTGAGTTTAAAGTTTTTGAGGGACATCTGGGAGTCCTTTTAGTTTTTAATATGCCAACAAACTTTGTGAATATGCATTTTCCAAACTTCTTAGACTGCAGAACCCCATTTCCTGAATATCTGATAGGAATACTGTTCTGACAATGGATTGTTGAGAAACATTGCCCCAGAGTGTTTGTCCTCATTATTAAAAACCCAAGAGCAAATGCAACTAAATAGTAGGGGGCAGAGGGCTTGCAAAGTTGAACAGGCAGACTGGCACGAGTTCCCATTCACCTGCCTGGTGTCCTTTTCTTCTCAGGATCTGATCAGGGCCTGGGTTTAAGAAACGACAGGTCTGATGTCTGAGCATGAATGGCCCCACTTTTAAATTTTAAAAATTGCTGCCTTGTGGAGCCCGAGGCTATGATTTGAAATGGTAAGAAATAATTTAGCTAATTGAATCGAGAAGTAGGCCCGCAACTTTTGATCACCTGCATAAAATCCATTAGTCTGAAGATAAATTGTGTAGTACAAAGGGTATACAAATGAGTGCAATGGGGTAGGGCCACCCTAATTTTCTAATGCAGGAGAAAGTAATTCAGCCTGATTGTACATCACTGTCGGTGGCATGTGAGTCTTATTATTTGAAAATGTTTGCCAGTTACATAATAGAATGTGGGACATAAATAATATGGATCGAGTGAGAAGGCAGGACCACGGAGGTGACTGCTTTCCTTGCATTGGTTCATAATACCAGCATTTCGGAGAAAGGAGTCTGGAGCAGAGCTACTTACAAATGCATTTCCAACATCTAGGTCTATTTTTTTTGCCTTGTACCTTCTGCAGACCTTCAGAAGACTGCTGTAAACCTAATCCTGCCTAGCAATTTTGATTTACTTCAATTGGCTCCACTCATTTAGTTGCTTAAACTTAGATTTAAAGAATAATATCCACTTTGTTCCTTTACACAACTTTGAGGAGGGGGCAGAGTAAAACATTTAAAATGGGTTTCTTGGCAGAGAACAATCAACATAAAACACTAAAGCTGAGCATACATAAAGCCCATAGGTTTTTTCCTTTTCTAAGAAAGGACTTTGGATGAGACCAACAAAACCCAGACTGTTTTTTAAAAGGAGTGACTCCTGATAAAAGCCAATTACAAATGGAATATATGCTATTTATTTAGACTTGAGAAAATGTCTATCTGGAAAAAAATATGTTTATATAATCCTATATCAGCAGCCTCAGGGTTTTAAACCTCTTAAAAGCAGCTAAAGCATGTCATTTATGGAAGCTTGATAGTGCATGAAAGAAAAAGACAGACCAGTGGTTTTGGCTGTTCGGGAGGCATGCTATTGAAGTGCACATACTTTGGAAAGGCTGATTCTCTGATCACTAAGTGGGTGTATCTTAGGATTCAGGGTCCTTGCGAAGACATGACTTCCAGGCGAGAGCCTGTCTTTGAACCCTTGTTCTTCAAGGCTATCACTTTACAGCCTCCTGGCCTCATCTCCTCAGGACATAATTAAATAACTTTATGCATGTTGGTAATGGCATGAGGCATTTAGGAATGACTTGAAGGAAACATAGTACATACATGCGTTTCTCAGGTGTGTGTTTTAATCAAAATCAGAAAGTCTCAACATGTTCAGCTCCGTAGACTACTGGATACTGGGCAATATGCCCAGGATAATATTTGAGAGTGCATATTGAGAAATAAAGGGAAAATCCCCCAAAGTCTTAAAAAGTATACTATGGATATGCTTGGGGAAACACAGGGAAATGAAGAAATTTTCATGAAAAACAAGGTGAAAGTAGTTTTCTTTCTCTGGCAGATGATATCATCGGATTCTGAACTTTACAACTGATGAAAAATTTCTTTCTGCTTTAGTTGATGAGCGATTTCACACTAAACCTGATGTTCATTAAAATTTGGGTTTGTAGATTGGCATCTTTCTTGTAAGTGATTTGTAGGTTTTTTATTTGTATTTCATATTGCTATTATATGGTGCTTAAAGGAAATTTAATTGACTTTGCAAATACTTCACTTGTTTTAATGTGGCTGGCATAGACCATTAAAAATCCATCCCCAGGCAAAAAAAAAAATAAAAACAAATTCAAAAGAGAGCAGTGTTCTGTTGTAGTTGCTTCTGTGTGACCTCCTTCCTTTATCATCTAGGATCTTCTGTAAAGATTTTTAAAATCTCTAAATTCATTGTCACTTCAGAAAAGACACCTTTGAAACTGCTTGTTATTACCCTGAAACTATCCTCTTCACTTCCAACCTGATTCTTTTTGCACAGACCGTTAGATTTTAAAAGTATGTTCAAGTTAACAAAATACCTTTTCTTCCTCTGTTTAGTCCCCTGGAAACTTCCATCTCTCATTGTTATGATTGGAACTTTTGTGTCCTCCCCTAATTCACGTCAAACCCCAAGGTGACGGTATTTGGAGGTGGACCTTTGGGAAGTGATTGTCAGTGAAGCCCTCATGAATGGGTTTTAGTGCCCTTATTCAAGAGGCCGCAGATAGCCCCTCCCCACTTTCCATCATGTGAGGACATAAGTAGTCTGCGGCCAGGAAGAGGGCCTTCACCAGCCATGCTGGCACTCTGAGATCAGACTTTCAGTCTCCAGACTAGGTGAACCAATACTGGTTTAGCCTGTGGCATTTTGTCTCAGTAACCTGAACAGACAGAGATCCCACAGGAGGTCCAGCAGTGAAGCAGTCACTGGTCAGAAATTCAGTGAGCATGGGGACTCATGAGGTACTCTTCCAGCCAATTGTCTCATCTATTTAATTCATCCAGCCTGAAAATGCCCAGTTCTAGAAAAGGTGACCTTCTCCCACAGTGTTCACATGAACTTTATGGAAAGGAGAGGGCAATGTGGAGGAGGCTGGAGTCTGGTAACAAGAACTCATCAAGAAGAAAACCAATGAAGAGAAGCACTGCGATTCAAAATGCCAGATTTTTAAAAAAAAAAAAAAAAAAAAAAAAAAAAAAAAAAAAAAAAAAATGCCAGATTTTTGTTATTTTTTTAATTGAAATATAAGTGACATAGAACATTGTATTCATTGTAGATGTACAATATAATGATGTGATATAAATGTGCATGTATTTAATATATAGTAAAATGATTGCTACCATAAATTTAGTTAAAATCTATTACCTCACATTGTTACAATTTTTTTCCCTTATGATGAGAACTTTGATGATCTAATTTCTTATTTGTCTTTACCCATCTGACTTGTTTTGTTTAATCTTATCCTCTGCGGTTCTGTCCATATTGTTGCTAATGGCAGGAATCCATCCTTTTTCTTACCTGAGTAGTATTCCATTGTGTGTGTGTTTATGGATATATAAATATATGTGTGTGTGTAAAAAATAGAGAAGGATTAAGGTAAAGGAGAACATGAAAAGAATGTCAGAATCATTGAAAGACTTCTCATTTCTGATCAACTTCAATCACGTCTCCTTCTTCCTTGCCCCATTCTTTGGAGCAGGGTTATCAGAAATCCAATGACCTTCAAGGAGAAAGCCATGTATGCTCATTGGAAACCCCTGAATGTTCTTTGTGTTTCTTGATGTGTCTGTATTTTTTTTGCCTTGAAGGGACTCTTGCTGGTATCCTGTCCAATAATTTCAAGTGTAAGGTAGTTTCTCTTCTTATTCACCAATTCCTCAGAGAGTCCTGTCTTCTCCCAGTAGTGAATCTCAGAAGCCATAATCCTGTTCTGGTGTTCCATACACATCATTTCTTTTACCCACCACACTATCCCTCACACTGTCTCTTTGTCTATAGTGTTGTGAATCTTTTTAGGAAGTAGCTGGGCATAGGAATTATAAAACAATACAGAGGGTATGATCAAGCAACATAGCTTTGAAATTGAGTTGCAGGCTGTGGGATTATATGGTCTGGGTTTAAATTCCAGGAGCACCATTTACTAAGTGTGACCTAGGCAAGTCGTTTCATCTCTTCAAGTTTTAGTCTCCTCACCTGTCCAGTGCAGGTAATAAAGGTGACCTCCTCACAAAGCTGTAGGAAGAACAACAGAATGTGCCACTAGCTTAGCATGGTGCTCTACTTGTGGTAAGCACTAAATTTATTTTGTTGCTCTTGTGATCATTGACACTGGAGAATAAGAGAGGAATGTAAAACCTTCTGCTGTACACAGGCATGTACAGTACACACATTCACAAAACAATTAGGGAGCACTGTGAAGTGATGTGTTAGAACAGCAAGCTATAGAATGGAAAGAGATATATTTTTAAAAATGAATACTAACATGGAATGGCATCAACAGAAAACTTCATTGCAAAACTAAGACTTGAGCTGGTCTCTACATGACAAGGACTATTTGCTGGGTGGACTTTAGGTATTAGGCATGTGGGGATGAGCATGAAACATGCAGGGTACCCAAGAAAGCTGGTTGAAAGGACCAGATGGCTTGTATTGCAGAACATCTTGTGGTTAGTACATGAAAGATGCTTCAGCTGCACCTTCAGATGTACATGAAGAAAGGAAGATGTTTTGGGGTGTTTAGGATGAGACCAGGTGATGGAGAGACATGATCAGGGAGCACTTTTAGACACTAGGTGGTTGTAGGGCTGCAGTATGGACTCACAGAAGCCAGGATGTTGGATCCCCTGCTCATGGATTGAAAGAATTAACATTATCAAAATGGCCATCCTACCAAAAACAATTTACAGATTCAGTGCTATTCCAATAAAAATTTCAATGACATTCTTCAAAGAAATAGAACAAATATTGATGAAATTCCCAAAAAAAAAAAGGGAATGGAGGCATCATACGTCCAGATTTCGAACTATACTACAAAGCCATAATAATCAAAACTGCATGGTATTGGAACAAGAACAGACATGTAGACCAATGCAAACCAAATAGAAAATCCAGAAATAAACCCACAGATTTATGGCCAACTAATCTTTGACAAAGGAGCAAAGAATATGCAATGGAGCAAAGAAAGTTTGTTCAAGGGCCTCCCCGGTGGCGCAGCGGTTGAGCGCTGGGTTGCGAAGCTGCCCGCAGCCTCTACAGCGCCGGTTCGATCCCCGGCTGCTCCCCGGCCACCGGAGGAGGGTCCCACATGGCGTGCAGACCTCTCCTGCCGCCTGCTGCTCCCCTCAGCAGTGTACTTCGGTCCTTCTGCCTGCTCTGCTCCCCGCTCTGGCTCTGGTGAATCCTCTCACCCTCCTGCGCTTCTGACTGTACCCAGTGCTTGTATGTATGTATGAATCAATCAATCAATCAATCAATAAATCTTTAAAAAAAAAAAAAAAAAAAAAAAAGTTTGTTCAATAAATGGTGCTGGGAAAACTGGGCCACTACCTGCAAAAGGATGAAGCTTGACTGCTACCTCACACCATGCAGAAAAACCAGCTCAAAATGGATTAAAGAACTAGACAAAAGACCTGAAACCATAAAATATATTGAAGGAAATATAGCCGAAACACTACATGACATACACCTCAAAAACATCTTGAAAGACACATCACCCAAAGCAGTGATAGTGAAGGCAAAGATAAACAGCTGGGACTACATCAAATGAAAGAGCTTCTGTACAGCAAAAGAGACAGTAACCAAGGGCCTCCCCTAGTGGCATGGGCGGTTAAGCACCATGCTGTGAAGCTGTCCACAGTCTCTGCAGTGCAGGTTCGATCCCGGCTGGCCGACGAGGGTCCCAAATGGCATGGCAGACCTTTCCTGTTGCCCCCACCGCTCCCCTCAGCGGTGTATTTCATCAGTCTGCCTGTTCTGTTCCCCACTCTGTCTCTGGTGAATTCTTCCACCCTCCCGTGCATCTGCCCTGTACCCCAGTTCTTGTATAAATAGATAGATCTTAAAAAAAATTTAAAAATTAAAAAAAAAAGAGACTAACCAAAACAGAGACACCCCACTGATTGGGAGAAAATTTTTGCACACAACACTAATGATAAAGGACTGATCACAAAAATCTACAAAGAGCTGATGAGACTCAACAAAAACAAAGTAAATAATCCAGTCAAAAAATGGGCAGAAGAGCTAAAAAAAACTTCTCCAAAGAGGAAATGCAAATGGCCAACAGACATATAAAAAAAATGTTCAATATCACTTATAATCAGGGAAATGCAAATTGAAACTACAATGAGATACCATCTTACACCAGTGAGAATGGCACATATTAAAAAAACTAGCTACAACAAATGTTGGTGAGATTGTGGAGAAAAAGGAACTCTCCTGCACTGCTGGTGGGAGTGCAAACTGGTCTAACCACTATGGAAAGCTGTGTGGAGATTCCTCAACCTGCTAAAGATGGAGCTTCCATATGATCCAGCAATCCCATTCCTGGGTATTCACCCAAAGGGCACAGAAACATTAATTCAAAAGGGCACCTGCACCCCTATGTTTATAGCAACACTATTTACAATAGCTAAGCTTTGGAAACAACTCAAATGCCCAAAAATAGATGACTAGATTAAGACAATGTGATACATAATGCACAATGGACTATTACTCAGCAATCAAAAAAGATAAACACATGCAATTTGCAGCAACATGGATGGAACTGGAAGGGATTATGCTCAGTGAAATAAGCCAGAAAGAAAAAGAAAAATACTGGATGGTCTCACTCATAGCAGGAATTTAGAAAACCAAATAAGAGACCAGGAAAAAGCCTAATTATAATAAAGTAAATTTCAAAATCAACAAACAACTATAAACCAGAGACAATATGGGGGGGAGGGGAGAGTATAATGAAAGCAAGGGATGGGGTGGGAATTGTATGGGGAATATGACCAAGATGAAAATACATACATTGTGCAAAAATGAAAAATGTTGTAAAAATATATAAAATTTAAAAAAAGCCAGGATGTTGGGATAAGCTGATATTAGAAGAAATGACTGCCCCACGTACCTATCTGTTCTTTTAACTTTAATACACTTTGAGTGCTTACGTGGAAGCCACGAGACCAGATGTTAAAGCCAATACCCTGACATTGGATGGCTTGAATTTGAACCCGGGATCCATGATTTTTTTAGGTGAGAAGGGACTTGGGGCAAGTTACTCTCTGTATATTTCCTCATGTGCATAGTGGGGTTAATAAAAAATTAACCTCATAGGACTGATATGGAAACTAAGTGACATGCTGAGCTCCTAGTTCCGTGTTGGGCATTACTGAAGTTTCAGCAACAAAAGCTCTTCTTATTACTATGTGCTATGTGTTGTGTCACTGTGTTGAGGATACAGTGAGACAAGGCAATGAAATTATCATACCTAGAAACTTCCATATATTTATACCTGCTCTTTAAATGAGATGTGAAAGCAAGTTTGCTTTGATTTTGCTTTGACTTGAGTTGATACTGCTGGCCATGTAACAATCTCTAAAGCTATTTCAGATATATTTTCTGCAAGGGACCCATGATAACAAAGGAAATTACTATCAAGAAATGAGATCTAGTATATAGTTCTTCCAGAAGGAATAATGAAACAAGTTGCAAATGTCTTTTTCTTCTTTTTCCTTTTTATGTAACTCAAAATAATGCTATCACTCGATGATGAAATAATTTTAAAGTCAAGTGCTTACTGATGTTTTCTTGTTTATAAAAAGTTTGGGCATATCAATTTCAGGTATTGGTTTTTTCAGGTTTTTCAAAATGAGAAGGTCAGTGTGCTAGACAGTGGGAAAATCTAAACAGTGCTTCAAATACCTGGTAGGATAACCAAAACAATGGCCTTTATAACAGTAACTTTTTTACTATCAAAAAGATTATTTCAAGTACTTCTGAGGTCAAAGAAAGGAAGAAATTTTCACTGCCATTGCCATTTCTTGTTCTACGTCTTACTAATCTTTTATTTTTAAACTTGAGTGAATAAGGAATAGATCAACTAGAACTGCAACAACAGAATGTTAAACTGAAAGGAGCTTAGGGATAATTTGAATCTTGTTATTCTGCAAATGACAAATGACGCAACTCAGAAACTGAAAGGGATAGCCTCAAAGCCACACAGCTTCTAGTCCAAAGCTTATACCAGAACCCAGCTACTGAGTCCTGACCCAGATCTCTTTCCCCTTTACTAGGTTGGTGGCCTGTGGCAAAGAGACAAGTGTAGGGAACACATTAGAATAATAGGGAGAGTGAGTGTCAAGCTTCCGTGATGCTTCCTGTGACCTGCATCTGTCCAGTCTAGTTTTATTAATCCAAGCTACAACTCCTGGTATATCCCAGGGACTCTCACTCCCACTTAAAATGCAAAATACTACAAAATTAGCTCCTGGTTATCTTCTGGCACTCTCTTATTCCTTTATTCTCTCCCCAACACCTCTTTTCCTAGGCTGATTCTATGTATTAGACATATTGAACTTCGATTTTTTTCAAATGTACCAAGCTCTTCTACATCAGGACCTTGGATGTGCTAGTCTCTATTCAGTCACCCTTATGTTTTTGGCTGGTTAATTTCTCATTATTCTTTATATCTTTGCTTATACATCTTGTCTTCTAAACAATCTTCTCTGACCGCACAGTTTCTCCACCTGTCTGGGGAGAGTTCTCTCTATTTCAACAGCAAGTTGGATCTCCTCGTTGGAACACTTACCATACTTTATTGTACCTCTCTTTTTCCTCTCTCATTATCTTATTGCTCCCTGTAGGATGGAAATCATTTACATTTTCTAGAGGTGAATCTCCTCCAACTATAGCAATTCCTGGCATATAACCATAAAAAGCCTGTGAATGAATGAATGAATGAAGAATGAGCATCTTTACACTTTATAAAATTCTTCATGGGATTAAGAGAGAGATTGAGTTCATTGTGAAAATGGCTGAGGGGTGGTGCAGAAGAAAGTCTCCCAGCATGGAGCTGGGGAACAGACAGAGCACCATGTATTCCTCCCTGCCTTGGAATTCTAGTAAAGAATAGGCTTCGGGACAACCCTGACTTGCCCTCCTATAAGTAAAACTTTGAAATCAATGAGGGTCTCTTTATTAGTCTCTTTATCTTAAATCATTGGTTTGCTTTTACTTTGTGTATAACATTTTCCATGATAAAAAGTTTAAAAAATTTATACCTTTGTCTAGAATTCCAAGAAATCGGAGAAGCAATCCTTGGGTCAAAGGCAATGTTTCTTTAATCAGTAAACAGGTATTGGGAGGCATGGGCTCAGGGAAGGAAAGCGTATTAAATGGGATGACGTTATATGGAAAACAGTCACCCGAGTAACTGATGGCCAAAATTAAAAAAAAAAAAAATTATTGTAGGTTGATATGGTTTATTTTGTAATGATTATATTTGAACTTTTGAAAGAAAGCCAGAAACACTGTTTAAATGGGTTATTACTACATAAAAATCACATCATTGTCTCAGTTCCCCTAAGAAGTTTAGTAAGTTATTTTCTGAAGGTAAAACAAAGGTTGACAGAGTGGGGATTAGCTGGACATTTGAATGTGTGTCATTACTTAAACAAATTAACCAAGTTTATACATACATCTACAAGCTTGTATTCTAGATGCCTTCTGTGGTAACTTTTAAATTTTCTGGCATCACAATTTTTTTTCTTACAACATGGATACACCAATTTGTTACCAGGACACCCAGTCTCTTCATGTTCTGTCTGAAGCACGTTTGTGGAAATGAAGATTCTCTTTCAAGACAGGAGATGAAACATAGTTTCAGGAGTTTCTTGGGATGCCAGTGCAGTTTCTCCTAGCCACTTTGGTTGGAGCCCAAATATATTTGACTTGTGGTTGGGTCTCTATTCCGGTGATTTTCCTCATTTTTCATAATTTACCTGCTGCTGTCAAGAATAATCATTGTCTTCCACTAGAGACTGGTAAATACCCCTGTAAGCCAATGGATTTATTAAAGGTAGAATCCAATGATTCAGTTCATTTGGGCAGATTCATCAAATGCCTCCTAAGTATAAGGCATAGTGGGAGATATTTTGAGGGATGCAAAGAGAACCCTCCTTGACTCAAAGGAACATGTAGTCAAATTATGGACACAGGAAAAAATATACTAGCACATGATTTTTTTCCTGCATCTAGGTGGAGACAGTCTATAAGAGAGAAAACCCCTATACGGTAACTCTTGTTGAAGGAACATGTGATTGCATCCAACACCAAAGCCAAGAGACTATTAATATAAAGTAGCTGCAAGTAAGTGTTCTTGCTGCCACTGTGTGCTCCATCAGAGAACAGGTAAAGCCATAGATAGACTTGCTCCAGAGAAAGCAAGTTGCTGTGCCAACATTGCACATCTATTTGCTTTAGAAACTAGTACATTCTGGACGAATAAACTTTTCAGCTAGTCATGCCACTGGAGTTCCACCAATCCAGGATTCTGAATTAAGGGGGTATAAGTGTTCGGCCTCTTTGGTTTTGGTCATAAAAAACCTAAAATTGTTGAAAATGTTGAAGTTGCTGCTCTGTCTCAAGGGGACTAAAACATCAAATTTATTATTGATTTATTTTTGGCAAAATGCTCTTGAATTTTAGCATTTATTTTTTGTTTGATGGTTCTCATCTTGTTTTTTATTTTTTAAAATTAGCTTCTTTGGATTAAGGTACTACTTTTAAGAACTTATAATGTATGGGCTCTAGCCCTGTAGACTTACAGCTAGATTTTACAAAGGAAAGCAAATAGTAAAAGAGTTATAAATCTCAATCTAAATGTAATTCTAAACAGCCTATAAACTGTATCTATTTATTTGTATATACATGCATTCATAGTTGGTATAAGATAACCATGGGCATTTTTAAATCATAGAATTGCCCTTTGTATGCAGATTTATAACAGATTTACAAAACAGGCCCTCTGAATTCTTAATTTTTAAATATAACAATAACATTATATTTAATATGGAAGAAAGCAGAACTCTCCCACTGGCTATTTAATGTTGACAATAGCACAGAAGAAGCCTTGTGTGGAGTGATTCATTGCTACGACCTCACTACAGCAAAGTGTAATTCTCAGCGCTGGACTTTGAACATGATCACATAAGTTGTCTTAGTCAAAGGGATGTTAGTACACATGACACGAACAGGCTTGGCTTGTGCTTGCGTGATTGGGGCTGCTGTTTTTGCACGATCATGACCCCCAGGGATTACATGCCTCCTGTGGACTCTGCTGCTTCCTGAGTCCCAGTATGGGAACTGAGGAGGTGATCCCATGGCCAGATTCAGGCTCCATGGCAGCCTGGAGCCTCAGTCCAGCTTAGCTCCACCATCAGCCACTCATGTTGCTGGGTGTGAGAATACAAGATTATTGTTCCCAGTCAGTAAGCTTTACGGTGGCTTGATATTCAGCTTTATTGTGATAAGAACTGACAGATACAGGTGATCTTCCCAGATTTTTTTCTAACTCCATACAGACATACATCACTGTGAAAAATCCTAAAAAAAAAAAAAAATCCCTTGCCAGAATTGTCTCCAGAAGTATTTTGCAGTATAACTTGGATTTTTAGTGTTTTGTAATGAATAATGTCTTTTCTCTAAACTGTGAGAAATGAGTTGTGTGTGTGTGTGTTTAAGGGTACCCTACAGTGGAGATATCTGATGATGGAGAGAATCCTACTGGTACTATAACTAAAATAATAAATTATTATTTAAAAATATATACATATATAGTTTGACTTTCAAAAAATTATAAAAATAAAGTAAAAGAAGGGTGTTTTGAGTGACTTGTAGGTAGAATACAGGTGACTTTCTTCAGAAGGTGTGAACACTGACTATAAATTATGCGCTTCGAATTTGGGAATTTGATACTTAGGGACATTCTAAGATGTAAAAATTGACAAACGTGCAAAGCTCGAACTTTTCAGAAAAGCTTGGCTGCTTTTGAAATTCTTGTCTTGAGTTTGAACAAACTTTTCACTCATAAGCTTTCTAATTTTCCACGTAGAAAAAAAAAATGATATGACAAAGAATGCAAGTGTGAGGAGAAGTTAGTTCCAAACTGCCTGCTGCTTTTCAGCTAGGATTGTGTGCAGTTTATGTCAAAACACTTCAGCAAAGAAACACAAATACAGACTAATGTTTGACTTCTTTTGTTGTGTTGAACTGGAGCCAGCAAAAGTATTTATATATAAATCCACTTGTGAAATGCATAACTCTCTCAATGTGACTTATATGTTTAAGGCTTAAAGAGAATTCAGGTTGATTGACAGAAGCTACTGCTCTTACAATGTCAAAATGTATGACTCTGCTTATGGGGAAACTTTACAGTTTATTCTTTTCACTGAGGGGTGTTTACCTTCTAATTAAGTGCCACTGCATTAGCAAGGAACCTTTTTTTTTTTTGCCCTACTGTGTGTATTATAAAGCATAGGCCTTCATTACACCCCCCTTCATTCTTATCTTTAAAAACCCAAGGGAAACAAATCCCCCCAAACTCCAAGTGTCTCCAAGTGTATGCCTAAAATATCTACTTAGACACTGCCTCAGGGCAAAATAGATGACTTTGCTGTTTTAAACACTTGAACATAATGTAGGTATAAAAGAGGCAGTCAAATATTCTCCTCCTCTCTGTAACAGTAATACCCTACAAAACCCCATTTTCTTGTCCTTAATTCTGTGAGGAACTAAGACATGTGTTTTTGGAATCTATGATTTTCGTGAGTGTCTGTGGCTAGAACAAGCATGAAGGAGCCTGGGAAAATCAAGGATCTCATAGACCATGTGGGAATGGCCGTCTCTGTTTCTCAAAAACTGCATCTTTCTTTTTTGTTAAGTTCTCCTACCTCTTTTAAATTTTTATTGCATTCCACATAGCATTATGCATAAAAACAAGAAATGCCACAACAGATTAGGTCAGTGGTCCATATTGCCAGCCTCTGAGGGATGTTTTGTAGGGAGTTAAGATTGCCTTTCTTGATGTTACTCTGAAAAGCATTAGAGATCGATCACACACTTCCCTTACACCCCATTATTATCCCATTATAGAGCCAACATCTGAGTTCCTAAAACTTTTAAAGCTTATTTATAGCCTCACTCTTTTATTCTTTGGGGACTCTATGATCACTGCATCATTTGTATTATAAAAAGATCACCACCTTCAAGTTGCAAGAGTTGGTTCTGAGACCTAACATTTTGAGATTTGATGAATAAATCTCTTTGCAAAAATTCTGTCTTCACAATTACCTAAAATTTAGTGATGTGATAGGCTGTCTAAAGTGGTTTCAAATGATCTTCAAATTCAGATATTCAAACCCTTGCGTAATTCCTTCTCCTTATATCTGGGCTGAACCAGTGTCTTGGTCCTGATGAACAGAATATGGTAGAATGATGAAGTGCAATTTTATGATTAGTTTGAAAAAAACTCTCTCCACTTCTCTCTCTTGTGCACACCCTTTTCTTGTGTTTTCTCCGAAGAGGTACACTACCACATGTGTGCCCTGTGGAGGGGTGAACAGGCAAAGACCTCAGGGCAGCTTCTGACCAATACCCAGCATGGTACTGGTTACCTCAGTCCAGAAGCCCTGGAGAATTGGCTCCTGCCAACAGTCACTCAGTGAGCTTGGGAGCTGATTCTTCCCTCACTGAATGTTTACCTGAGGCCACAGACCCAGAAGGCATCTTGATTACAGTCTTGTATGGGACCCGGGAGTGAAGCATGGGGTCACTGATGTCCGTTTTAGGACCAACCAACCACATAACAAAAGAGATAAGGTGAAGGTTCCTGTCTCAATTTATTTTAATTATATAATAATTTGTCGCAATTTATTTTGTTGTTATTTTTTATTTGAGATTTTCCTGGTATAAAATCCTAGTAGGTTGCCATATTGGTCTTTCAAAAAGTACTTTTATCTTGGTAGTTGCATTCAGTCTCTTAAATCATTTATGTGACTTAAAAAAATTAAGCATGATACTAGCAGATTTTTCTATAGTTGGTGTGTCACTTAGTTATTTATGTGTCACATATCACTTTAATTTTTGTGTTACCAACTTAACCCCCAAAATTCTTTCTTTGATTTTGATTTTGTGGGTTAGCAATTTAGTTCGAGATCAGCTGGGTGGTTTTAACCTAGCTGTACTTCTTTCTGCATCTGTCATCAACTACAGGTCACCTAGTGAGTTTTGCTGATCTTTGGTAGACTCTCTGACCTCTCTGAGGCTTCATCTGGGATTATCTAACAGACTCAATTGCATTCCATGTGATGATGAGCCAGCAGACCATCCCGGGGCTGTTCACGTGGCAATGTGAGGGTCCTAAGAAAATAAACAGAAGTGACGCATCTTGAGTCCTAGGCCTAGAACGGAAGCATCTGTCACTCCCACCATGTTCA
Source organism: Talpa occidentalis (assembly GCF_014898055.3). NCBI lineage: Eukaryota > Metazoa > Chordata > Mammalia > Eulipotyphla > Talpidae > Talpa > Talpa occidentalis. The sequence continues at coordinate 13,972,437 of NW_023600993.1, forward strand.
AGCAGTGATGTCTTGAGCCAAAGCAAGTCAGAGGCCAGACTCATGACTGGGGCGATAGACTGTACCTTCGTTGGGGGGAATGAATGAATTGTGATTATTTTTGGAATTTACCCCAGTGGACTTGAGTTAACATAGAGTCTACTTCCTCCACAGCACAGAAGTGGTGCCAGTTGTTACCAGTTGCACTACCTAGGTAGGGTTTTCGTTTCAGTTTCGGAACTCACTGTCTGTGTGACTCTCTGCCTCAGTTTACTTATCTGTACTGTTATTAACAGGCTCTAACTCATATGCTCATTGGGAAGGCATAATGAATTGCTATGCACAATGATCTTAGGCCCCCAAATGTGCTCAAAACATTATTAGCTTTTATTATCATGATTATGTTGATTTGTACCATCTACTTCTATGTTTATTTTCCTGCTAGCTCTGGACTCTTTGAGGGAGTGATCTTTAGGCATTTACTCTTTCATTAAAAATTGCTGAGCATCAGTTATATGCCAGGCTCTTGAATTGGGGAATAACTGGTTCCCACTGGTACACAAACCCACAAGGGTCATTGTTTATGCCGTGTTTTTCTCTAGGTATCTTCCATAAACTCCTATCTCAGTCCTTTTTGTTGTGATCTCAGTTATAGCCACTGGTTACCTCGTACATATCTCTTTTTAGCCTCCCAAGTTATCATAGATTGATGAGATTTGGGATTTTGTGTCTGCATTTTCCACAGACACTGTTTATTCCCACTGTTTCTGAGTTTGTGGTAGAAGTTGAGTATGATTAGAGTGATTATGTTCACTTAACCAAGTGGTGGAGTCATTCATCTGTTCCTTCTCCTGGCCAATGGGGATCGTGAGTACCCAGGGTTGTTGAATGGATGATTTCTGCAGGCAGTGGATTCACTTGATGCCTTGTTTTCCTGATCTCCCAACTGGGAATGTTCCTGGCTATTCTAGCTGCCTATAAGGTTGTTGTGAGAAGCAAATTAAAGAATAGGAGCAAAAGCATTTTGAAAATGTCTTAATAATACTTGTAGTGGGAATGATGTCACATTTGTTAATCAGCAAGAAAAGACCAGTGGGAGATCAACATTGACAAAGACCCAATACATTCTAGGGGCCAAAAGGAACTCACGTTGGTCTCAGGATTTTTGAAAAATAAGAATAAAATTTTACTTAATGTAATGACTACATTCCTTTATCATCTTTTCCGATGTTTTTTTTTTTTTTCCTGCTTCTTGAATCTAAATCAAAGCCGAACAGGAAAGCTTCTGTAGGATGTAAAATCTCTGTTGTTGTAACTATAAAATGTTGCGTGTACTTCATTTCCGTAAGTACAATGTGTTCTGCATCACTTTTATTTTACTCTATTAGGTATGCAGCCTATTTGCCAGGGTGAGTTATCTCCTCTTAGAGTTTGGTTATATACCTAGTCAATTTTGTAAACAGAATTTACATTAAAAATGAATTACTTTTCCTTAGAGCTTATTGATGGGGCTGACACCTCACTGAATTTCCTTTCTGAGCCAAGATTTGTCACCTTGATCAAAAGTTGGCAAAATGCAGCTTGCGGTCATGTGAAAAGTAGAAGTGTTGTGTGCCCTACAAAAGGTTTTCATAGCAGCACACTTGCCCTTGATTTTTGTCTTTAAAGTAATTAACCAGCAGGAACAAAGAAATAGCAACTCTGCGCTATGATTCCTCATATAGTCTTGGCATTCACTAGAAACACTTTTCTTCATTTAGAAAGAAGTGTTCTTCTGACAGACAGTCTGGAACAAAGTGTGCGTACACACATACAATGAGTCAAGAGTTGGATTGCAAAAACATGAGACCCCAAACAGTAAGCTCAAAATGTGATATCGGATGCTTGGCAGATTACATTGTAAACCTTCTGAAATCCAGCCTGTGACACAAACAGTCAGGCACTGAGACGGTTAGTAATTGCTCCCCAATATCTGCAGAAGCGGCTAGAAGAGAAAAGCATTGGTTTGGTGAGATGCCTACTTCTTTCACTTTTACCAATGAAAAAATTTTGAAAGGGATTTTTCTTTTTCTGATAATAAAATCACGCAGGCTCATAGTAAAAATAAAATTAGAAAATTTTAGTTGTGAGAATAGAAGTGGGAAGAATTTAGAGATATGTCCCAGTCAACCCTAAATGGCTATTATTATTTGTGAATTCAGATACAGATTGTGTATGACTTAATATATTTAATTATTTGGCATTTATTGATGCAGGGTTAAGATAAGAGAATTTCTAGGACCTCTGAGAAAACAAAGATATTTCTTAGTGAAATGTCTGCCCCATTGTTCTGAACTATTTAGCACATACAATATCCTAAGTTTCATTTTTTATGGTATTTCCCACACAAAACCTGCCTTCCCTCAGTTTCTTAGAATGAAATAACATTAAGCGAGAGGAGCCATATGGATTAGGTACAAAAAAAAAGCACATGTTATGAGATGAGTTTGGATGGTTTATTTTCCCAGAGATGAGGGAGGTCAAGATCAATAAGACTTGGGCTGAACACTTTGATTTGCAGGAGAAGAGAAACCATTTTCTTTTTTAATGTTGAACATCAGTAAATGTTGAGCAGTTTTCTGGAACAAGATAAAACTGTGCTAAGTTGCGAGCGGGTCTACAAAATACAGAGCCTTGTGGGAGACAAGAAAAGAAAACCATCTTCTTATCTGTGCTCCTCACAAAAAGAGGAGTAAACAATAATTATTATTCAATGATGGGTAAGAAATGATAATGGCTGAATTCACCATTAGGTGCTCAGCTTGGGGACTGCTCAACTCCCCATGCATGGTCAAGGGAAGGGCAGCCACAAATAAGGGGGCAGTGATAGTGGGAAAAGACAGCACAGCCCACAGGCTGCCCATTATGCCCTCACACTGAGGCTGGAAGGCCCAAGACATCACTGCTTGTCTTAAGAGCTTAAGCAGAGGAGTAGGAACCCAAAATCCTAGAGATAAGCGTTCATGTTTTGCTTGGGCTCTGGGCTCTCAGGGAAAGTGACGTGATAGCTTCACCCATACATATTTTTTCTATATGTGTTCCAAAGTTCCACAAAGGGTTTTGATCCCTTTCTGTTTGTGTTACTATCAAAAGGCTTTATTCAACTAGCAACAGTACTAATAGGAGGAGTACTAATAATTGTAATAAGTAGAAGCGGGATTATTTCATTCAATCCTAACAGAATGTTACTAGATCAGTACCATTATTACTGATTTTATCGATGTGGTGCTTAACAGTTGAAGAGGTTCCCTAAATTGCCAAATGCCATTAAAAATAGGTGGCAAAGCCAGGAAGTGAACACTGCAGGTTGATTCCAGGTCCTATACTCCATTGCCTGCCTGGGAAATAAGTTGTTAATAATAATAAATATACTCTCTGGCTGGTATTTGTGTGTCATCTCATTGAACAACACAAAGTTGATGTGGCAAATAAAAATGTCATGCCCATATTGCACATGAAAACTGAGGCTTACAGACTTTGGTTGACTCACCTATATCAGGTGAAGCGTGTCAGGATGTTACTTGCTTACGTGAGGTCTGATGAACCCCAGAATCCATTGTTCAATACAGCCCGTCTTACACACTTTATATGTTGAGAAGTCTTTGGAAAAAGATAAACTTTTCCCTTCTGTTTAATTTCTCTCTTATTTTTTAAAACCATGACTGAATGTTACCATCTATTTTCTCTTTTCAAAAAATGCACCTGTTTTTGGTGTCAAAGGGAAAGACCTCATTGGGTGAGAGGCTTATTAAAAACCCTCACTCTTGAGGAGCCAGGGACCCCTGAGCACTTTTGTGCTTCCCTTGTGAGCACAAGCCAAAAGCATACTAAATTTTGCTATTTGGTACTTGACAGTGACCACTGCTTAATGCTTTTTAGGCATGTTAGAACCCCCACAGTGCCTCTAAATTGTGCAGGAGTACTCCTTGGGGAGAAATGTCTTTCTGACCCCAGCTTGCAATCAATTAACACCATGAAGCATGGGAATTTATAGCCCTTACTTTTTATTTTCTCAGCGAGGGAGAATCTGGAAGACGCCAATGCTGTAACAGAATAAAAGGATGCAATTTGAAATGTTGGTCCACAGATTTCTCCTTGACCTGCCTTGTAAGGTCATCCAGGAGTGAGGCAGTTTCAACATTCCCCCGAGTGAATGCATTGTGGCTTTTTTTTTTAAAAACAAACTTCCAATGTCTAACTTTTTAATTCTTGCCATAACACCAGCTGGCTCGTAATTAACCGCTGGCATCATCAATATCTCGTCAAAGTTAATGAGTTTTTAACATAATTTTTAACTGCTCTGAAGAGGTTACAGAATTAAAAGAACAAGAATAATGTATATATTTATTCACAGACAAACAGAGGGATGAAAGATAAGGATCCAGGTCTTAGGCCACTGGGCAAGGAATCTGTGCCCACGACCGGGCCTTCCTAGTGAATGCAGTGGATTGCCAGTTCTGGGTGGTCCCAAACACCATTTGTACTTGCTAAGAACTAACATTGACCGTGGTTTCAAATTGCTTGGGCTGAGCATTCAGATGCAATGGGATCAATGCTTAATATATTGATTATTTTCCTCTCTCTTTCCTTGGTCCTCAGACTCGGGGAATTCATTTCATCATAGTTCTCATTTCTTGGCATATTAATGATCATTGTTAGAGCCAGTTTCCTGTCTTTCTTTCCTTCATTTTTTCCTTCCTCTCTACTCCCCTCTACTATGCTCACCTTCACTCTCCTGCCTTTTTCTTCTTTTCCTTCCTTCCTTTTTATCCTCACCCCCACTCCTATTTCCTTTATCCATAGTCAACCAAAGTGATTGATGTGTATCCTTTTATTTGTATATGTTTTTATAAAATGTGTTGTTGATTTCATGCATTCTGCATGAGATCTGCATGACTATTTCTGTAGTCACACCTTGTGAACACTTGTCATCATCCTGGTTTTTAAATTTTTACCAATTTATTATCAATGAAATGAAATCTCATAATTGGCCTTTCTCTGATTATTAATTAGTATGAGTTTTTTGTATGTTTATTAGAATCTATATTTTCTAGTAACTGCAAGTTTGTAATGCACCCATTTTTTTAACTGGGGTTCACAAAATCTTGTTGACTTATAAGAACTTTTTATTCTTTTTCTCTTTTTAAAACATAGTGTACATGTCCATTCTTTGACAGCTTTATATGTTGCATCTTTCTTCTCCCAGAATGTCATATGTGAATGAACTTTGCCCATAAATCACATCCTTGACATGACAGCCTTAATTTCAATGGAATTAAACTTACTAACTTTGGCTTGAAAGTTTGTGCTTTCAGTGTTTTAAGAAATCATTTCTCACCATTATACTCTAAAGAAATTCTCTGACATTATTAAATCTACTGCTTCTACCTACTTTTCACATCTAGGTCTTTGATCCACTTGATGTCTACCTTGCATCCCTTTCTTACCTGGTGTTAGGTAGGGATCCAGTTTATTTTTCTCTATATATAGTAAACCAGTTTCCCAACTCTACTTATTAAAGAGTTTATCTTTTCTCATAGAAAAGCCCCATTCTCATGTTTTCTATTTTGATTCAAAGTTAATTAAGTTTTTAATGAGCATTTTTACTATAAGTTTTAGAATAACAATTGGAATTGCATTTGTGGAGAAGTGACATCTTTAGAGAGTAAATCATCCAATCCAAGAGCATGAACTGTCTCGTTTTACTTTGATCTTTTATGTACTTTAGTTTAAGTCTACATTTTAATCCATGGACGTGTCCTGTATTAATTTTTAACTTCTTTTTCAGGCACCATTAATACATTTTTCCCACAGCACAGGGTAGCCCACTGGAATGAGGACATGCCATGTGGTATTGTTTGAACCATTTGCTCCCAACGCAGTTTCCAGTCTGGAGTTGAGCTGCCTGTGAAAGAGTCATGTGAGTGTTTTGTTAAAAATAAACATGACTGAGATCCAATTCCTCCCCTCTCCCCAAGATTTTGGTTGGATTTAGGAATCTGAGATTTTAATAGTTCTCAGATAATTCTGAAAAACTACTTTCCTGCTAATTATGTTTGAAGACCTTTATTTGTTTTATTAAAAGTTGCTTTTGATTTTTTTGTGATTCTTCACTCTCGTTTGAAAGGATGCCATGAGAAAAGATAATTCTGAGGTTAGAAGGAATTATGAACTGATATTGGTAATTGCAAACAGAGGTCCATTGTCAATTTATAGTAAATTTTTTAAAATCTTTAATCCTTAGGTCAATGACATGCTGCCTACCCCGTGAATACCATTTAAGAGCAAATTTATTAAAATAATTCAGGACAACACAATATGCAATTTATTCTTTTTTTCCAAGCCTAGTAAACAAGCATGGCAATTATAATTGCAATGATGACTTATAGATGGTTTGGAAATTGAAGTCTATAATAGTTGTGAATGCAAATTCTCTCTGCTCTCAACCAGAATAGTGCAGTACATAACATTTTAACCTCTCTGTGAATGTAGTGTACAAAAAAGGATTTCATTAGTGACAAGTCAGCTAGGAGACTGTCTTTCAGGAGCAAATAGACAACAGGGACAATGGATGGTCATGCAGAAATGTACAATTATCTGTTCTAGCAATCCTAAAACTTTAATAATCCTTAAATGTCATTTAGAAAAAAGTAGATCAATTGCTTAGCCGCTTGTTCACCTGATCTATCATACTTTATCAGGGCTTCCTAAAGACTGTTGAGGCAACAAAAATGTATTTCAGGATGGAATTTAAGGCAGTTTTCAAGGGACTGTAAGAATAAACTTAGCATCAGAACCTCAAGTCATGATGCCTGGTGATTATGCTGAGAGAGATTCTACTTGTCCTAAAAGCATCTAGTTGTCCTTCAGATGTCGTTGGCAGATTATCTCTTATATACACAATTGAAGCTCAGAAAGTTGAAAAAATAAAAATTTAACAAGCACCCTTTTATTCTGTTTTCCTATGGTTAAGTCAATGGCTTCATTTTCTTTGCTTGTATATCAACCTTTCTTTACAGTTGTATTACCTCCTTCTATAGATTCCTCCGTCTGGTGAAATTCCTATGTGCAAATGAGCTTCAAGGCTGATGGGCTTCATGGAAATGAGAAGTGCTCACAAAATAAAATTTTAAAGTAAACCCTTGATAGGAAATTTTAAGACAAAAGTGGCGTATTGTTAATTCTAGAAGAAAAAGCAAGCATCTTTTCAAGAAATTTTGTAGGGCTCTTTGTTCAGCTACTTCCTGTCTAAGGACATCATAGTGGTCAGTGTATTTGAGCAATCCCTGAAGTTTTCGTAGTGTCCATTATGTACAATTTGTGACTCCCTTGTAAGCTGCTGTCAGCAAAAACTGATGTTTTTCTAATGTTTATGAATTGCAGAGCATGTTTATTTATGCATATAAAAACTGGGGTACAGGCCAGAAGTGCGGGAAGTGAGAGGATTCACCAGAGACAGAGTAGGAAGCAGAACAGGCAGATCTACTGAAATATACTGATGAGGGGAGCAGTGGATGAGACAGGAGAGGCCTCCTGTGCTATTTGGGTAGCTCCCTGGCCAGGTTTTGAACTCATGCTGCAATGGCTGCCGGATAGCTGATAGTGCTGAGACGTTAACCACCAGGGAGGCCCTGCAAAGCATGTTTTAAAAAAGTGATTTTCACATTTGAGCTTCCTTATAACTCTGTGAAGTGTGTATTATGAATCCCATTTCACTGAGGGGTAAATTTGGTCAAGGAAACAGTGAATTTATCTTTTATTCCGTTTTGATGGCTCCAGATTTGCCCAGAGCATTAATCTGACCAATAAATTATTTTTTCTTTCATTAATCCTTCTGTACTTCTTATTTCAGAGTTTGTATTTGGCAAGGGTTGACAAATTTCTTTAAAAGGCTAGGTTATAAACATAAGCTTTGCAGCCATGGGGTCAGAACTATGTCACCACTGCTTACTTCTGCCATTATATGTAAAAGCAGGCATGGTCAATAATTACAATGAATGGGTGGCTCTACGTTGTGATCAAACTTTATTTGTAGAACCAGGCTGGCCAGATTTGGCCCATAAACTATAGTTTGTTGACACCTACTAATGGATATTGCAAGAGAAATTAAAGAGAAGATGTGTATAACCAGGGCTTGCTTTAGTAGTTAAACTCCTCACTTACACCTCATTTGTGTTTTTGTATTGAAACTCCTCCCACATTTTTGCTGTAGATTTCACGGAAGGATGACCTTGCACGCATTCACGAAACTTGACATACGTCACATTTAGGCATTTCTTCTATTTCTTTGACAACAGTTGTATCTTTCTCAGCTCTCTCTCTCTCTCTCTCTCTCTCTCTCTCTCTCTCTCTCTCTCTCTCTCTCTCTCTCTCTCTCTCTCTCTCTCTCTCTCTCTCCCCTTAGTGCAGATCTTTCTTTCTGAAGTCTCTCTTGTTCCCCTCTGCTGTGGAGTTCCTTCTCCTCCTTCCTCATAGTTTTTCTTTTCTTCTAAGGAGTGATTTAGCTCTATATCAGCTTCCTCATAACCATCCTCACCCTTCATACTCTCTCAGCACATAGCGGGGATCCTGAGAATCTACTTTCTTTCTCAGGTAGGAGAAAGGGTGATTGCTATTTTAATGTCTTTCCCTGCTTAAAGTATGAAAAGGGCTTACCCTAGTGCATGGCGTATAGTAAATATTAAAAAAAAGGACAATCATTTTTTTTTTTTGCATTAGGTCCCTGATAAAGAGTTTTGGAAGTTGAGAAGTATTATTCACATGTAAGCCATTGTCTATCGTTATGGTGATTAAGACTATGGAAACCTTTCCACAGCTCAGTGAGCCTCAGGTTTAGGATTTATGGGGTTATCATTTTTATGGTCACTTTTATGGTCACTCAGGGGTTCTGAGAATAATCTATAATTCTGGACTATGCTAGTTTTCCCTTAGAAAATACTTTCTTGTTTTGGGTTAATTTAAGCACTAAAGCATTTTTGCTTGAGGACTTTATGACTTGAAGAAAAAAAATCTTCAAGTTGATAACAGATCTTATTCAAAAGGACCCGCTCTTGGAGCTACACCGTGAATGTTTGCATTCACGGTGAATAAAGAGCCTCAAACATGTTTTCAGACAGTCAGTCATTTCGCAGAATAAGACTTTGTGGATAGCACTGAAAAATCTGATGTTAAAATTTCATCCTATTTTTTTATAGTGCTATCTTATGATAACATTATCACAATATTTTAAAGCAAACTGTCATGTACAATGAATACCACAATGTAAGACACTTTTGCACATTTTTCAATCATTTTCAAAGCATTCCCCTATCCTTGTGCTCATTCACTCAAGCAAACATTTTTCAGTTGCCGATTACATGCCAGGTGCCAAATAGTAAGACATAGTTTATTCTCTTATGTGCAGTCCAGGAGGAGAGACATTCATGTGATGAAACTGTCTTCAGCAGAGGTTTCTACCAGAGGAGTCTGCAAGATAGAGTACTTCTCGCCAGGATACTGAATATTCCAGGAGCACTTCATTGCTTTAAAAATAATTTTTGAGGTGTCTTACAGAGTATAATGAAGATAAAAACTAAGTAGTGAGGAAACCGGGGTTAAGGAAAAATTAGGGGAACAAAAAGTCAATTAAACTAAGTACAAGGTTAATGAACAAAATACATGTCGTAAATTATTCCATTAAAGATGGAATAATTATTCCAATAGAGATGAACCTTAAATCTGAGTTTGAATTTCCTAGCAGCCAAAGCAAAGGAAAATGTGGTCCTTCCCATGGTCAAAGTATCTATATGACAAAACAGGTTATCTATGTCTAGTGAACACCTGAGAGAAATTAATCTCATAGGTTTTCCTAATTGACATTTAGTTCTCACTCCCTACCTAAAACAAATAAGTCTCATTTAGGATAGTTTCTTATACTTTCTTTCAAATAGGCCAATGGAGTAATCCTAAACCAGAGGTCAGCAAAAACTACTTGATATCATGCAAGAAAAATGTCTCCTGTTTAATTCTCATCTGCTTAAAGGTTTGCGGTATTTAGAAGAATCTATATTATGACAATCTTTCAAGAAATCCTCCGTGTCTCCTATTTTTTTTTAAGATTTATTTATTTATTTATACAAGCTCTGGGGTGCAGTCAGAAGTGCGGGAGGGTGAGAGAATTCACCAGAGCCAGGGCGGAGAGCAGAACAGGCAGAAGAACCGAAGTACACTGCTGAGGGGAGCAGCGGGCAGCAGGAGAGGTCTGTGCACCATGTGGGACCCTCGCCCAGTGGCTGGGGATCTAACCGGAGCTGCAGAGGCTGCGGGCAGCTCCACAACCCAGCGCTCAAACACTGCGCCACCTGGGAGGCCCGCTCCTATTTCTTGCACCTGAACTTTTGTGACTGAGGGGCATCAAAAAATTTGAATTTAGGGCCTCCCTGGTGGTGCAGGCGGTTGAACGCTACACTGTGAAGCTTAGCTGTCTATAGCCTCTGCAGTGCAGGTTCGATCCTGGCCGGCCAGTGAGAATCCCACATGGCGCGGCATACCTCTTCTGTCGCTTCCACTGCTCCCCTCAGTGGTGTGTTTCATCATTCTGCTTGTTCTGTTCTCCACTCTGTCTCTGGTGGGTCCTCTCGCCCTCCTGCGCATCTGGTCTGTACCCCAGCTCTTGTATAAAAATAAATAAATCTTTAAAAAAAATTTGAATTTATACTGAGCAGATCTGAAAAAGCCTGCTTTTAACTAACAGGAACTGAATAGTCTTTTTTTTTTTTTTTTCAAAATGAACTTTCCTTTCACCTCTGCTATGGAATGAAAGTTTGTGCCCTACTCCCAATTTCACGTATGGAAACCCTAATGGCCAATGGGATGGTATTTGGAGGCCTTTGGGAGATATTAGATTATGCAGGTGGAGCCCTCATAGTAGGATTAGTCCCCTTATAAGAAGGGGCAGAGAGATAGTGCTTTCTTATCTCCTTCCTGTGTTCCTTCCCTTCTTCAATTCCTTTCCAACCCAATCCCTCCCTTCTCTCACTCATCTGCTGTGTGAGAAGGCAGCTGACTGCATGCCAGGAAATGGGTCCTCACCAGACACTTCATCTGCAATCCTCTTGATCTTGGGTTTATCAGTCTCCAAAACTGTCAGACACAAATTTTGTTCTAACAAAAATATGGTAGTTTTGTTATCGCATCACAAGCTTACTAGCACACTCTGTCATCTAATAATTTTATGATAATGGAATGAAGGAGAGCATGAGAAAATAAAGGTCAGAAATAAAAAAAACCAGAAAGTTACATCTTAATATACCTTGGGCTGTGTAATTTTTTTGTTCTGCTACATCTGTATCAAACATCTGGCTTCCATGTCCCTAATTACTCTCAATAACATTAGTTCCCATATCCAGAACAATGCTATAATTCTCTTCAAGGGAAGCTGACACTAGGAAAATTTGGTGATAAGTCAAAATATGGATTTTCCTTTAACGTTTGATACTATTATGTCAAAACTGAGTTGCAAAAATCAGTATTATATAAAGCAACATTACCCTAGCATTTTGGAATTAAAAAGCACTCAGAATAGCATAGAGTCCGCTTCTTAGTAAAGCTTCATAATAAATTTCTTCTAGAACTTATCAGAAAGGAGAAGTCTTGAGATATCATATATAGTTACAATTTGTAGTTATATTTTCATTAATAATTTAGAAATTGTGTTTTCCTTATGAAATTCATGTCTGTTCATTGGAAAACATTTGAGTCATAAAAAAATAAAGAAGATAATAAGTGTCAGCTATATTATTTCCACCTGGGATTACCCATTGCAGAAATTTTTTTTTTATGAATACATATTCACATAATTGAGATTATATTTAATTCACTTGACATATTTCATTAATTTTCCTCTGTGTTATTAGGAGTCACTTAATAAATATCATTTTTGGCCTGTTTAATATTCTACTGGATAAGCGACTCATAGTTAGCCACTGAGTTCTTAGACACTGGAGGATGTGGGGACAGATAGTAGAAAATAATTTTGAATCTTGACCCTTATGTCTGTAATCTTGGGTCTAATACTACATTTAAACTCAGTGACCCCTCTCCCAGCTCTCATATTTAAGGATACCCCATACTTTGGAATCTCTTCCTCAAAATTTTCTAAGCCCAGGGCTCAGGGTTGGCCTAATGGGTAGCAACTTGTGCAGTGGCACAGAATTCCATGTTCAGAAGGGCCTTTGGGGTTTATACCCTGCTGTCACTGCCTTGAAATTATATATCATTTTTAAGCAGGAAGTTCCACTTATTTTATTTTGCACTGCAAATTGCGTAGCTAGACCTGAGGGCAGTGCCATCCAGACTGGATACTTGGGTCTAGAGTGGAACCTGATCCCAGATCCTGGGATCTTGGACCAGGTAACCTATATGTGGGGTCAACCAGATGCCCTTAAGAGCTCTAGGACTTGTGCCAATGGTCTGATCTGGGGGACCAAGTTCCTGGAGTACAGCCTAGCAAGGAGGTTGATCATATTGAAAAGGATCATGGGGACCAGACTGCCAGAATAGTGACGACACACTAATTCTGGACAGCTACAATTAACTCTGATAACATTATCACAGTATCTTCCCACATACCCTAGTGGTGACCCTGCTTTGGCCAGAGCGCAAAGCACTACTCTGCTTCACTTTTCTTTTCTGCTGTTCACATGCCCACCCTCTGTGTTCTTCCAGCTCTTGTCTTGGCACAATCTGCTTTGATTTTTGGCACAAGTAGAGCATCCCAGAGAGCTTCAGGTCTGATATCAGCGAGGTGCAAGAATGGCAGTAACAAGGATTGTAGATGAGCAGCGACGACCTTCTTGGTGGGGGACCATCCCAAGCTGGGAGCCTGGGTCGGAGCATCAGTTCCCATGAGACTTGTAGAACATTAGCAAGGGCCCAGCTCTGAGTCAGAGCTTATTTATAAACTCTTAGTTAATTTCTCAATGTTATATTCAGAAGCTGAAATTCCCACAATCGCTGGTATGAATGGAAAAGTCACACCATATGGCAAGAGTGATGAATCTTAGGAAGCTTAAGTTTTTCCTTTTCTCAGAGGCTCCTCAGCTGAGAAATCTCTAGTTCCTTCATTCATTCTTGCCAGTGGGGGATCAGCTTGCTCAGCTCATCTCTTGGGGAGGCTTGGACTGTGGACTTGGAAATGCTCACTGCCCTGGGGTCTGTGTGCTGGGCACTCTGTGTTTTTTGGGTGCTGGAGGGTGATGGTCTCACAGCCACCCTGGAGAGTGTGTTAAGGTCTGGAGGTCAATTTTATTCCTGTGCTGTGTTTGGCGACTGAGTCCTGCTGTGCTAATTTAAGGCTCCTGATTCTGGGTTTTACTGTTATCTGCTACATCCTTGACTTTGGTTTCTTGCCATTTTCAAAAGGAGAAATATAATCAAAGAGCATTTTCACAGCAGAAGAGACAGGAATGGCTTTGTGGGGACGTTGATGGTCTTGTGATTGGATACAGCAGGAAACTCATAAGGTCATATGTATTTATGAAGCCATAATTCACTCCCTCATGCATTCATTCATTCATTCATTTATTCACTCACCGAACATTTATTAATCCTTGGTTATTTCCCTGGCAATGTTATGGGGGCTAGAATAAGAAACAATCATGACTTTTTTCCCTTGTAGGGTTCACAATATTATGGGAGAGCAGAATGACAAGATAGTCTGAGAAGGGTAAGTTAGAGACATGGGTCATAGTGTGGTGGGGAATGTAAAAGGTGAGGAAGCCATTTCGTCTCCTTGGAAGGGGGCAAGAGGAGCCGGGCAGGTCTTTGTGGAAGAGGAGCTTTTTGAGCTGAGGTTTGAATGAGGCCTGGGGGTTTGTAGCAGTTGGTGGAGACCACAGAATTGTTCTGACCAATGGGCTCTGAAGAGAAATGACCAGCTTCCAAGTAGCTGAAAGGTTAAAAGTCAGTGTCACTTAACTACTTCTCTCTTCCCCTTTGGCAGGGTCTGTGGGATTTGTGTATTAACATTGTACAACCTTAAGGTGGAATCCTTGGGTCACTGCTTGGAAGAGGGTCACCCAATAAGGACAGCAAACTACACGGATCTTTATGTGGGCGAGGAAACCTCTGTTGTGGTAATTTATGGAAATTTAGGATCATGTGTTTTCACAGCCTACCCAATCCTATTATGACTAATTGAAGGAGTTTTCCACAAGTGTTCAGGGATTTCAGAATGAGAGAAAAGGAGGTGAAAATTCTATGGAGGTGTTTCCTGAAGGCAAGGAAGCTGGCTTAATTTCCTATCAACCCGTTTCCATCTTTGACTAAGGGCTGCTCTTGGGAAAAGTGACAGTTCTCTATCCTTGCAGATGGCTTTATGCATTGGCTCAAGGCAGTTACTTGGAAGGGGAAAGCTCCCGGGTAAAGGCTGCAGGCTCTTTTTGTAGACAGCTGAAAGGGTGTGCAGGATAGTGAATGCCAATGCTGAGAGCATTCACAGGTGATAGTTGGAGGTAGCAAAGCCCATTTGCCTGCCTCTTAGTAATCCCGGAGTGGGTATCTGACCCCAGTTGTTTATGGTTGCCTCTAGAATGTGGGGTACTTGACCCCTCTTTGTCCTCCACTTGGTGGCCTATCATCATTTCTGGGCAACAGAGAAAGTGTCATTGAATAGCTCATTCCACTGTGCATAAGCTTTTTGTGCAAGAACGGGAGCCCAGAGAATCTGTGCCTTGTCTTTCAAGTAGCTGAATGGCTGAGTCAGGATGGAAGCATTGATTTCTTGACTTCATTTTTTTTTTCTCTCTTGCTATTTGTTTGATATTTCTTTTGTTGTTACTGTTTGCTTTTTATCTTCTGTCCTCTTTCTTAACATCCCAATGCCCTGGTCAGTTCATTTCTTTAAGGACATCAAGGAAATTCACAATAGGGCTTGTCTGTTGCTTCAGTCCTGTGCCCACCCCTGTCTCCTGCCTGCCTGTGATGTGCTGGCAAGTTGTCCTTGGGCAAGACACTTGCTCTCTTTAACCTTGGTCTCCTGACATGAAAATGAGATAGTAATGGCAACTGTGAAGAATCAATGAGATGAGGTGTGGAACATACTCGAGACAATGTTTGGCTTAGAACCACCACTCAGTAAGAGCTGGCTCTCAGGATGAGGTCTCTCTAAGCGACCTTGCAAAGAAAGTGTCATCCATCTCTGTGCTCAGCAGATTTGTGTTTGTTTATTGTTCCTTCTAGTCCTAAGGCCAACCTGACTACTCTGTGGACCCTGCCAGAAATCTGCACCCATGCTTTGTCTATTGAGAGCCCTCTGCCTCCTTACTTCTGCAAAATCAAACCTTCAGGCCTCCAGGCTTCTCTTTCCAACAAAATGTGCTTCTTATTCTCTCAAATCTGCAGCAGCAGCTCATTTCTCAGAAACATAACTTTTTTCTAATAGGGAGGGGAAATGAATTTGTTTCAGACAGACTTAGGTGCATTTTCAGTAAGGTCTTCTGCAGGCAGCACTTTTTTCCCTGTTTTCCCACTTCCTATTATAAATCATGAAGGGAATCAGTTGGTAAGAATTTATATCAGAGTAAGTAGACTGGTAGGCCTAAACCCTCACTCTGATCACTCAGGAGTCTTCTGTAAAGATGAAAGCAGAAAATGGGCAGGAGGAAACACCAACAGGAGCACACATTTGCCTGGGGCAGGATAAGAAACTAGATTGGGCCTAATTGATAAGAAACATCATAGAAATTTGAGGAAATTTGGGGTCACTTAGTTTTAGTTTCTGATGTACAAATTGTGTAGCCTGAGCTGAGATAAATACATTTTGGCAATTATAAAAGTTCTACAGCAGAGTACAGATGAAGATGTAACTCCGGTGATTTGTGATTCCATCACCAGCCCCTCAAGCTGTTTCTAGCCTCTTATTTATAGCTTTCCAGGGCTGTATATCTTATAAATACAAAACAAATGAAGTAGAGCAAATGAAAAAGCAGCTTTCCTTATGGCCTATTTACATCTCCTTGCTTATCATCAGGGTAAATAAAGACACAGGCTCCTGATCTGTGGGGGACTCAGTGACTTCTGGTGTCCACAATGTGAGGAAAGTATATTGGTGGACAGAGAAAGCTGGAGAGGTGAAGGGAGGTATTGTGGTAACTTCCTCAGTGAGGAAAATCCTGAAGGCTGGGGACAGTTACCTGATTTTTATATAGTCCAGGAAACACTTGGCATTCCCCACAGAGGCTTTCTGAGGGTTTCATGAGTACCTCTGATGTAAGATACCTGAGGGGTAGGTGGAGTTATTTGTCCCAAATCTTTACCTTCACAGATTCACACCATTTCCATGGATTTGTCATGGGCAGAGTACATTTCCCCATGTCTGGACTTTGGGCTTGGCCATGGGGCTTTGCTTCAGCCAATGGCATGAGGGCAAAAGAGAGTCTGTCAGTTCCAAGCCTAGTCCTGACAAAGACTTGTGCATTTCATTGCTCTCATGTGTCTATCTTACCCCAAGAACATGACCGGGATGTCTCATTCATGGAGCTCAGGAGAAAAAGGACAGTTAGTGCAGAGCTGCTGAGATGAAGTTGATGAAAGTCATCAAGCTTACTGTGTATGTGTCGACAGTCCAAAAACATAAAGTAGATCCTGTATGGTGATCTGACCCTAACCCTAAATCTCAGTCACTTACCGTAGCAGAGGTTTCCCCAACTATAGAAAGATCAGTGTGGTTTGGGATTCTTACTGGGTACCTCTCTTCCAAGCAGTGATCCAAGGATTACAACTTGAGGCTCAACAATGTCAACACGCAGCTCCCACAGATTTTGCCAGAGGGGAAGAGAGAAGTGGGTGATGGAACATTGGCTTTTAACTTTTGGCCTCGCTTTGCCTGGAAGCTTGTCAATACCATTCAGAGTGGTTGGTGAGAACCTATTGTCCATAAAAGTCTCAGCTCCAAGGGAGCTCATGTGACCAATCAGCTCATCCCATTTTCTGGAAAGTGGCTGGTGCAGCCACTCAAGTGTCTGCTGGGATTTGACTCCAGGACTTTTTTTGTTAGCATCGTTGGGAAAGAGAAGGTCTCTTTCCACTTGGATAAATGGCTGTAATGGGAACTGGGGTGTCTGAGGCCCCTAGTGGAGCAGGCCTGTTGGAGAATAATGTCAAGAGGGAGGAAGGTGGGTCCTAAAGAGATAGAAAGAGAACTAGAGATAAAAATAGAACCAGTGATAGAGGAAGGGAAGAGAAAGAAAGGGAGAAAGGTGAAAATATTATTTGAGTCATTTGAGATCCTGGAATTAGCTGGGCCAGGAGCCATTCTTTCTTCAACTTTGCAATGAAGTAATTTTATTTTATTTTACTTTATTTTTGCTTAAGCAAGTTTGAATAGGATTTGTAACCAAAAGATTTCTGATTTTGCAAATAGTTGAAACTAGAAGTGTAATATCCTAAAATGGCAAAAATCCACCAGTCCTGATAAGATAAGCAACCCTTGCAAGACAGTTTCCTCATGGGGATATAGGCAGGTAGCGTCTGGGCAGCAGTGACGGTGCTTGGACATTCCACTTCAAGCTGCATTGGGTATGGAACCTTCCATCTTGCTCACATGCACCATCATTTCTTTGATGGCTCCCCTTCCACTTCTGGATTATTTTGTTGGCCATGGATAAGTTCTCAAGTCTCCAGGACCCACCACTCCATCCTGGATTCCTATAATTTACACCAGTTACTATCAACCAAGGAGTCCTGGGTTTGTCCTTGCTTGGAGGTGAGCTCAGGTTCCTGAGCTGCCTTCACTGATTCCTGCTGTGCTTCAACAATAAAAGTGAAAGTTTGATAGTGATACTGCAAGACAGTCCTGGGGGTCAACTCGTGATGCAGCATTGTCCGTATGTGGATAATTCGGCAAGAGCCCTCTCCGAGGTATCCCCCCATAACCTCTATAGCCTGGCTCTTTCCCTGAGTGATGATGACTCTCTGCATCCCTCCTCATGCATGTCCTTCCTAGGTTTTTAATTTTCTTTCACCATCTTTCTCTGTTTGTATTCCTTCATCTTTCCATAATAATTCACAAAGTGATGAACGACCACTTGCTCTCTCTGAAGTCATTACCCCATGTCTGAATAAGGATTCTAATGTTTACTTAATATAATTGGCATGTGAATGAGATTAGCTATGTAGGGTGAGTCCCCAAAGCCTGGTGGGTCACAACTGCTAACATACATTAGTTCTCCATGTTTTTGACATATGTGCCATCTTTTATCATGCCTCCTCCACTGTGAGGGTGAACGAGAGTCCAAATATACTTCACCATTGAAAGTCGTTGAGGGTGAGGTATCTTTATGATCTGTCTTCTTTTAGTTAAATTCAGGTTGAGAATTCTTGAATTTTCAAACTCACTCATCTTATATAAAGAGTTTCATTTGAAAAGATAGCATTTTTCCTTTCTTTCCAGGTATGTGCCATTGTCTGCCACCAACATGAAAAGCAGTGAGAATCCTTAGTCTCAGTTAATCTCTGAAGCAATATTCCTTCCCTGAGCTGTCTTCAGTCTTGTGATAATAGCTCCTGTGGTTCCTATGTGTTCTCCAGAACAACGTTCCATGGACTTATTATCGGTGCTAGGAGATCCAAAAAGATGTCCCTAGTTGAATAAAATTGTGAGTCACTTGGCTTAAACCAAACAGATCAGTCTTCTGCAGGACTTTCTAGAGCCTTTTTATGCGAATGTATATTGTGAATCTCCAGGGAGGTGGGGGGGATACAGCACGCCATGCTATATCTCATTCCCATTTGGCCGTGGAAGCTGTTATTAGTCGAGTCTCTCGTGGACACATTCCAGAGAACACAGTGAAATGCCGACCTAGGGTTTGAATTGGATTTCTCTAATCATGTCCTCTTCTTTGTTCCGGGAATGTCACATTTTTCTGTGCTCTTCCTCACTTGTCTTGTCTCTTTTGTGCTTGCTCTTCTATCTTTGTTTAGTTCCTGCTGGGTAAATACAGTCATAGGCTGAATGATAAAACACAGTGATTTACTGTGTTTTACCGAGGAGAAGAGTGAATAGTAACACCAGTGTGTGGTGATAAATGTTTGCAATATAGAGACTTCACCTCTGCTGCTTTTCTTTGGCTGATAAAGTGAATGGGTCAAGGTAACAGTGTGTCTTCTCTTCTCTAGGACTTTCCTTTTGACTGGAACGTAAGAGGCTTTGTGGGGTCTTAAATATAGAGGACTCCTTTTGGGAATATGGTCCAATTTTTCGTTGAAAGGCCATGCATCAAAAATAGAGTAGCCATACATTATTAGGCTGCGGTCATTTGGTTTTTATGGCTTATCTGTTTCTAATTTACTTGCAAAATGGGTGTATAATTTAGACCAGACCAAAAAAGAGAATTTTCATGTACATAGTCTCTGATACATTGATTCAAGAAATAATCATTTACTTATTCATGCCTTTCCTCTCTCTATAGTATAGCACATTATTAATTAATCAACATTAGCAAAGTCTCCCCCCACCCCGCCTTTTAGTTTTCCTTTCATTGTAATCCAGATAAAGCTTTTATGAAATGGAATTAGTGCACTTCACACCTTGTAGCTAATTTTTCAAATACAGTTCCCTCCAGATTACTATATATTAGAATTAAATTAAGAGGTCAGAATTAATGCCCTGCTTTTCTTCTTCTTTTTCTTTCTTTCATCTTTGAAGATTTCCTTTTCTAATGAAGAGAATATGATGTTTTTAAAGCCTGCTGTTGTTAATTTTATTTAGTCTAATAAGAGTGAACACAACCTACTTATTGTTTTCTTCGTCTTCATTTGTAAAGTGATATCACCTCTGTGACAGGTATATAACCTTAGGCAACATGTAAATAAGATACATCCTTCCCATGATTGCATTTGTTTTTTACATGGGATTTAATTCTAGAATTCTCCATTTATGGTATCAATTTATTATTAGTCATTGTAGCGATGCAATAGAGTAAAAGAATTTTAAAGCAGTCTAGCTCATTTTTAATGGGAGTTGAGTAAGAAATGTATTGAATTTCCCTTTTATGGCATATACATTTTTATAATACTTGGGTTCTTTACATTACATATATGGTCATTTCTACAGAAACTAGGGATGTGTTTATCAGAATTGCCTTTAAAGGTAAGCAATGAAAAATATCCAGGGCTGTTTTTCCCTTAGAAACTCTGACTTAGTCCTGGGGTGTGGCCCCAGCATCTAAATTTTTAGAATCCTCCTCTGGGTTTTAATTTTACATACCCAATTGAAAAATGCTGCTTTAGAATGTTCTGCTTGGAAATAATTTCCTGTGTGAGAAGTCTGCCTCATTTTGTGACTGACAGGACAAAGGCACAGAGAGAGGCAGAGATTTTTGTGAAAACCACACAGCAAGCCCTTAGGGATGTCTGAATTGTGAGAAATTATTTCCTTTTTTTAAAAAAATATTTTTTATATAATTATTACATCATTTTTCATCTTTGCACAATGTATGCATTTTCATTATGGTTATATTTCCCATACAATTGCACCCCCCCCTTATTTTGACTCTAGTCCTTCCTCTCCCCACCCCCGCCCCCCCAAAGTGTGTCTTTGGTTTATAGTTGCTTGTTGATTTTGATTTTTACTTTGTATTGATAAGTCTTTTTCCTGGTCCCTTATTTAAGTTTTCTAAATTCCTGCTATGAGTGAGACCATCCGGTATTTTTCTTTTTCTTTCTGACTTATTTCGCTGAGCATGATCCCTTCTAGCTCCATCCATGTTGCTGCAAACATATTACTCAGCAGTAATAAAAAAAAATATTTTCTTTTAAGCTCTCTCTTTTTAATTCCTGCAAATAACCAGGGGGTCACACTGGCTAAGGCCCTGGTTGTTATTAATTGAGCTGCAATAGAATGCAGCTCATCTAGTTTTACCTCTTCTCTGCTCTTCTAGAAAAATCACAGTCCAAACTGGCAAAGCAGAGAATGTATATAGAGACACTCTGAGCATCCAGTGGGAAACTTTGCTATCTTCAAATTCAGCATGGGTTTAGATCTGACTTGGCTTAAAAGGGCCAGTCTGCCTAAAACAGAATTTTGTGTATGACTGGTGAGAACTTGTCCAGATTTCCTCTTCACTTTCCTCCCCTCATATGTTCATGATTCCACCCTCTTCACAGTGGAAAGGAATGGATAACAAAGGCCGTGCATTTCAGAAGCTAGAGTTTGATGAAAATGGATCAGTGTTTCACATCCTTTGCCTTTAAGAACAGGATGTAAAAGTCAACATGGGTGTCTCCTGTGCAGGCCCCATTTTCATGGTAGTTACCTAACAGATGGAACTCTGTAATGGTATGTCTAGAGGTGGTAGAAAGGTGTCCTTTCTGGTAGTGAAATGTCGCTTTGTGAGCAAAGACAGGCAGTGTAAGCAGGTTTTCCCCAAAACTTTCATACCTTGTGGTGCTGAACCATCACTCTTAACCACATGTGGTTAAGCAAAGCGTGCTTCAATGGGATTTAAGCATGACATCCCTTCCTTCATTCCATAAATGAGAAGCAGATGTCCATATTCTCTGGGTAATATTCAGGCCTTAATAACATTGTCATGCATTAGGCCCATTAATTGACGCTGACAGTAGCAGTAATAATAGTAATAATCATAGTAAACTTTTATTGAGTGTTTACCATGTGCCAGCTATTAATCTTTTATGTGGATTACTTTATTAATCCTCACAAATTCCTGTGTGGAAGGGTTCTGAGGGTTTTTGTTTTAGGCCACCCAGATACTCCTTCCCCTCCTGTTGATAATAGCACCCATATTTTCATTTCCTCCCCCAGGATATCCCTTATGCTTTGGGGAAAACAGATCTCATCCCCATCTGTAAGAGGAGCCCAGAGAGACTTAAATCAATCAGCAAATCCTATTCCCCAGG
Organism: Talpa occidentalis; assembly: GCF_014898055.3. Classification (NCBI taxonomy): domain Eukaryota; kingdom Metazoa; phylum Chordata; class Mammalia; order Eulipotyphla; family Talpidae; genus Talpa; species Talpa occidentalis. The sequence continues at coordinate 13,994,352 of NW_023600993.1, forward strand.
CTATTGTGATTAGTTCCAAGAAGGTCATGTGACCTTGTTTAGACCAGTTAATTCTCAGGAGAACATTTCAGCTGGATCCTAGGTCTTTTGTGGAAAGATCTGGACAGCCATTCTTTGCATGTTAGGTAGGAATGTGGAAGCTGCTAGGGGAAGTGAGCTTTGGGTAAAGTAGTACTAAAGAAGGCAGTAAAATAAAAATAGAGAAAATTTGGGACTTTTGTGGAGTTGTTTTTTTATTTTAATTTCACTGAGCTGCTAAATCAATCCTCAAAACTTTACTTTTATATTTTTCAGTCAATAATTCTCTTTCATCATTTAAGTTGAATTGGCTCTTCTATATTTCTAACAGATTCTGACATTAAAATCTTTAATTTACTGATAAGGAAATGGACTGAGAGAGTTTGAATACATTCCCAATTTAACTGAAAAAGTAAATGGGAACTTGTGAATTTGAATCCAGATTTGGGTTTGATTCCCAAATCATGAACACACCTGATACCTTGAGAAGATAGAAGATAATGTAATTATTAAGGAAAGAAAAATTTTTTCATTCTATTTCTTACTCCTAATAGAATGTGAATTTAACTTGTGAAGAATGTATAGGAAATTCATTTGAAATCTTGGACTATATACTCTTTGTTCAATATAACTTTCTAGGTCTGAATTCTGGAATGCCTGCCAGAGCCAAATTATCTTGTTGGAGAAATCATTATAAAAACTCTTGTTGTGAACTCGTACCGTATAATTTTTAACAATAAGGTTTTGGAATAGAATTGGATTTAAGTACATTACTAGATCTGACTTATGTTTTTTAATCACTTGGGAAGCTTAGGAAAATGTACATTCTTGAGCTTTGAAAGAGTCTGTTTGAGGTGAGACCCCAGGTGGTTATGGCGCCTTTCTGGATTGATAGCCTGATTTACATTTCACACACACACACACAGAAACTTAATGCAAGCAATTGATCAAAACCAAGGCCCTGAGAGAAGTATACAGTTTCTACTAGAGAAGAACTAAGAAGACTTAGAAACCAAGGTACATGGTGGAACAAAGACCATTTCAAAAGCCTTGGTAACCCCTTAGAACAGTATGATTGCTCTGTTCTTTCCTTTTGTTTTCCCTTTTTTTCTTTCTTCTTTCTCATCTTGTCACATCTTGTCTTCTTTCTTCTTCCCACCAAGATTGGAGTGAGAGAAGAAACAAAGAAACTTGGAAGGACATATAGACCCCTTCTCCAATAACTTGATAACTTTTTAGCAGTCAATTAGAAATGTATCTTGCAAAAGAACCCAAAATCTCTGTGGAAGACAATTGCAAGGACCTTTCACTTAAACCTTCTCTAGAAAACCTTGACCACTTACTAAAGTCATTGACAAACCATAGGCAGTGTTTTTAAGTGTACATAAGAATCTCCCGAGAAGCTTGTTGTCGCATATCCCATCCTCATCCCACATCTTTTGGATCAGAATGATTGCAGCAAGGGATCTACTTGGGAAACTGTATGTGGCCCCTCTCCCGTGGGGGTCCCCATCATAGTGACTGTAAATGCAGATCATCTAAGGGACCGTCTTAGGACTGCCATACTAGATACCACAATATTGAAGACCATCAGTTACTCATCATTAGTTAGACAACTGATTATGCCTCAGAGTGGTCTTTCATTGTGTTCTAAATTTTGTATCATTCAAATTATAGCAATCAGTGATAAAGAATTGGTTAACATAATTGTTTAATATATGGTTCGGATTTTCAAAGTTAAGAGTAAGAAGGGAGTAACAGTGAGCTTATGACTTCTGTGATCCAGTGACCCACACTCAGGACACCTGGCAACTCACCTCATAAAGCTGTGGCTCAAGCTCTTGGGAATAGTTTTCCTGGATGGAAGAGATATTAGTGTTTAGAAGGCAAGGCTTTTTAGAGTGCTAGTCTTACCAAGTCTTCTTGTGGCGATGGTAAACCTTGAGGTCTTTGAATAGCTCTTGCACACCAAAAGAGAGCCTCATTTTCTGTTAACAGAAGACAAGTAGTGTTCTCAGTAGCTACAGCATTTTAGTCATTTTAGGCTGACTACAATAGATTCCTCATAAAATTCTGTGCAAATTGCCAGAATGTTAGTTATTCCATCAGTAAGAATGAGCATAAGTAATAATACTGATGTAAATAATCATCCTGTAAACACTTTATTGCTAAGGAGTTCAACATGAGGTCATGCATTCTGAACATCTGGTTGAATGACTGAATTGTGAATTATCAAGGTCTTGTGAAGAAGGGCGCGAGCTGCCTGCTATCTTTAGGATGCCTGCCTTTTTGTGAAAACATCCAAAATAGTGAGTTTGGATAAATAAGAAATTGGCCTTCCAGTGCTAAAGGCGATCAGAAAACTATTCTCTTCACCCATATTTACGAAAAGGTATGGTGGAGAGACCTGTTCGTATCACAGTACTTAGCAGATTGCAGTGGGCTGTAAAATGGCCACAAATTCCTCCCATTCTTGTTATACTAATCCTTTTTCAATATAAGTTCCTCACACCTCCTATCAAGAAGTGAATTCTACCTTCTGTGCCTTAAAATCTGCTCTTAGTTACTTGACTTGTTTTCTCCATTGCACGTTGGGTCTTGCCTTTCTTGCTTCCCTGGGGAACTTTGTAACTACCACCATGTGAGGAAGGCAGGGCTAGCTGGAGCAGCAGCCACACTTTCATGGACAGCCAGCACCAATGCACAGCCCTTCCCCTGCCAGAGAGGAGAGAAGCCCTCAGTTCAGCCAGCCCCGGTCAGCGTGCTTGTGGCGTAATAATAGCATGGCTCTTGTTTTAAAGCCCCCAACTTTCATTGTGGTTTGTTATGTAGTGAAAGCTACAGTGAGTTTTTGTATCCCCTCCCCCATTTCATGTGTGGTCATCCAAGTCCCCATTAGTAGGCCAGGTGCACCTTTGGGAGATACTTGAGTCACTGGGTAGAACCCTCACAGACAGGATTAATGCCCTTACAAAAGAGCTCCCTCGATCCCAGTGCTCTAGCCCCTTCTGCCCCATGACAGCACAGGTAGAAGTCTGAGACCTGGAAATGGACCCTCACCTGAGCCATGCTGTCACCCCAATGTCGACTTCCAGCCTCAGGATTGTGAGAGCTACATCTCTCATCTTTATAAGTTACCTGGTTTGTGGCATTCGCTTAGAGCAGCCTGAATGACTGAGATACAGAACACATCTGTTGAAAAGCACTTGGAGTTTTCTTTATTTTGGGGGGAGGAGGTGTCAGTGTCTATTCTTAGGCAACATTCTTTGAGGACAAAAGAGTTCCTTTTTCATTGTGAAAACACATTTTACTTGTCTCCTCCTCGGATGGCTCACTCTGCTCCTGCATTGCCACAGCCACCGTACTCCTTAGGGGTCACAGGGCCTTGCTGCCAAGGCTGAAGGCTGCTGCTCCCCTTCTCTTACTTCTCCCATCACTTCTGAGCACCAGTGAAGTACCCTGTGAGATCTGGCTTCCGGAGTAGTGGTTAAAGGGGATAGATGATACGACTCAGAATTGCAAGAAGTTCATTCATTATAGAGCAAATTTTGAACGGGGGAGACAGAGACAGGAGGGAGGCGAGCAGATAAATTCCCATTCTTGCCTCCCTGTGATGGACTTACTGCAAGTGGTTTCTCGCCACAGCCTGGTTAAATATGTCCCTTATTTGTTGGGCACCCAGCAGTGTCTCTTTTAAGGCCTACACAATAAGATATCATCTGGGATTGCTTCCAGCTTTTCCTGCCTTACCTCTTCTCCTTCTCACTTCTACCTTCTAAATAAAACATCAACACTCAAACGTGGGCAGATTTTAGGGAACTCAGAGATCTCTGTTTTCTATTCCTAGCATGTCAGAGATTTCTGGTGTTCAGGACGCCCTTAGCCCAGGAGTCACTTGCTGCAGTCGCTTGAGGGATTTTCTTAGAAACACGGCAAGGTGTCACATAGTGATTTAGATTGAGAGTCTAATTGTCGTTCCAGCATCGAGGGAAAGCCTCAGTTGTGTTGCTGCACCCCGACACTCATCTTGAGCCACACGTTTTCATGAATTGTCGATCAACGCATTTGCTTTTGTGTCTGTGATTCCCACACCTGGTTCAAAAATTCAAATAATGAAGAGGGTACAATGGAGTCTCCCTCCTACTTTTCCTCCAACCCTCAATGCCATTCCTGGAGAATTCCTTTGTCAGTTTTCTTTTGTTTCCTTACTGAAATGCTTATGCATGTACATGTATGGAACATGTTGTTTTAAAATATTTATTATTATCACACACTGTTGGAGTCCTTCCTTTTTCCAATTTCCCACGTGTCCTAGACATCAGGCCAGATCATTTCACAAGCGCTGCCTTGGTCTTGTTAATGGTTGTACAGTTTCCCACCGTATTTTAGCAGCAGGGTTTAGGGTATTCTAGTGATGAACATTTCAATTGTTTCCAATTTTGATATTGGTTCCAGCATTGATATTGCAAAAATGCTGCAACCTAATGTACATATATATCTCTGAGCAACTGATGAATTCTTAGTAGAGGCACTGCTGAGGCAAAGGGATTTGTATGCTTTTATATTTTGATGTTTTGAAATTGCCACAATGCCGTGTCATTCATGTTTAAGTTGTGGGCTCAAAATGGCCAACAGTACCTGATCTCTAAGTTTATTTTACCGCTGCTAAGAAGGTGGAGGTTTAACCAGCTTGTAAGTGGAAATGTGAGCGGATTCACCAGACAGAAGAGGTGGGGTAGGGGTTTGGAAGGAAGAAAAGAGGAAAGGAATTGAAGCAAGGAGACAATTGGAGGAGTGCCAAAAGCAACACCCTTTCATCATCGTGGAGAAGCAAATTCTAGGAGGCGTCGTGGGCGCTGCGGTGATCAAAAAGGCAAAGGAGAAGAACAAAATCTGCCTTAGGTTAAGCCAGCACCAGGCAGTGAAGGGACTAATTAGGAGAGTAAAGAGGCAAAGGCTCACTTTCACATATGGAGTCAATCTTTAATTGCTTTAAATAGGTTAAAGATTCATTAAGAATTATGATTTTTCTCCCTGGACATCTTCTGATAACAATAGATGCTTTATCCTTCCCTTCTAAGTCGGACACAATCAAAACAGTCACAGCGGCACATGTGAAGGCTCTTCCAAGCCTTGGGGGGATTCCTTCCTCCCGTGCATCCTGCCGGGACAAAAGAATCCTTTCCATTCTTTTGGTTCTTCTTTCATTTAGGGGTACCTCTCCTCGCACCTATGGCCTGGGGGGCTCTGCCCCAGCCCAGGTGGGAGGGCTACAGAGGGAGACGGTTGCTTGGACTCCAGGGCAGGGGCTGAGGAGTAAAGGGCTGACAGCGCAGCCCTCCTCAGAGGTTCTCTAGTCTCTGTTCTGGCTGACCTACTGCTAGCTCCCTTCACCCAGAATCTTGATTCTTGGTTTCAGAGGTCCCACTCTCTGTTTTCGTCATTTTGGCAGAAAGCTTTCTACAGTGGAGGGTGGATTCCTCTGCTTCTGTGAGGGTCCAGAGATGTCCAGGCAGAGGCAATAACCCCTTGCTATGAATGTAAACTCCATAATTCTACCAGGATAGTCCTTTTCTATGTCTCTGTGGTTTTCTCTCTCTAGAGGAAAGAACAGAGGAGAGGCAATATTACATAGAAATAACATACTTTAATTGATAAAAAAGAGTAATGTAATTGAGGAGTCTGTGATTCAGATTGAGTCGATCCATGAGGGGACTTTAATATCTGTTTGTTCATTTGCTGGCAGACTTGTTTAACTCATCTGTCTGGCTAATGTGTTCTCCAAAAGCTGGGTACTAAATGGAAAGTGTTCTCTTCCCATACAAAGGGTTGTGTGTATGTGTGTCTGTGTGTGTGCTTGTGTGTGTGTTCTTCATCAAGGTTTAATGTACAACTGTGAACTGGTAGATCAAGGGAAAAATCTAGCTCAAAGACTTTAGCTAACAGAGTGCTTAGAAATAATTTTACATCTCCCCCCAGGAATTTATTTAGTAGTGTGGATTTTACTTATCATTTTTTTTAACTTTTATTTTTTATTTTTTTTTAATTTTTAAAATTTTATGTATTTTTTACATCATTTTTCATTTTTGGATTTTACTTAGTTTATATTGAGGTCACATAGATTTACAACATTGTATAGGGTCTAGAGATAGCAGATCCCACCACCACCAGGACACTTGGAGTCCTCCATCATTGTCCATCAGATACCCTCTACCCTTTGTTCTTCACTCTCTTCCTCCCCCTTAGGTAGCCTCACAATTGGGGGATTTTACATATAAACCTAGATTTCTGGTTTCTCTTGAGCAAGTAGAAGATCTAACAACACACTGAGCCTACCTTCCTTTTAAGCCAATGGTTCTCAGACTGTGGTCCCTGGGCCAAGAGCATTAGCATCAACTGGGAACTTGTCCGTAACTCTAGCGCAGGGCCCATCACGTGTTGGGACAAGCTCTCCAGGTGATCCAACACATGTCAACAAGGACCACTGATGTTGACTATAAGCAGGCTGAGCTGGTGGTTGTGTGCTTTCACCTCAGCTGTTCTACTCATGAGATTACCTGGCTCTATAGTAGTGGAGATATTTTCTCTTTGTAGATGGATAAGATCACCCATTCTGAAGGTAAGAGATGTTCAAATTTCCAATTATGAATCTCAGGCCCCAGAGATCTGAGGTCATGCAGAGATCATTAGGAGTCCTAGCACCATCCATAGGCATATCAGATCTGCTGCCCATGTGGCAGTATGAGAAAACCCAATTAGTACAGACAGATAAGGGTATATTAAAGTCTTAGGAGGAAGGGAGGCTTGGTCGGAGTCCCTAATGCATACAAGTAAAATGGTTAGATAAAGCCTGATTTAATAACATTGCAGGCGGGAAGAGAGTCACAAGTCATCTTAGTGTACTTAAGAGTGTGTTTTTTAATGAACTTTTCATAATGTCTGTGGTTTCTGCCAGTTTGTCAGACAGCCATCAGTTACTTAGTCTTGCTCCAAATATAAACAATCTACCATTTCATTACCAGGGAGCATGGACTGAAGCTGACCCTCTGCATGTGGATCTGCCTTCTTAGTAACTGCCAAGCGGGGGTCCCATGTGGAGGTATCTTCAAATCAGCCTCTTGTTTACTTGCTCAACTGCTGTTCTTATTTGATGGCAGATGTGTGCGGCTCTTAGATCAACCTGTTTAAATCTTAGTTCTTTCAGATCCTGAGATGATGTTTTACTTCCTGAAGTAATATTAATTAGTGCTCATCAAATAATCTTCTGTATCTCCTAGCTCAGAGACAGGTAGGTGGATTCATGTGAATTCTTATCAATGGAATGTAAGAAGAGTTGTATCACCTCTGGTCTGAGGCAGTTGAGAGAAAGGTGCGTCTTCTTCATGCTGCTGCCTTTCTTGCCTTCCCAATTTTAGAGAACACTTGTTTGAGATGGTGGGATTGAAAATGGAAGCTGCTTGGGTCCTTGATTTGCCATCTCAAACAAGTCTGTGCAGGAATGCTGTATGCCTGACCCACATCAGACTCTGATAGGAGCAGGATTAGGCCTTTGTTGTGTTAAATGTTGCTGTAGCAGGAGAGCCACCCTAACCCGTTTAATTCAGACTCAGAAATTCTGATAAGCTGGCTTGGTTGATCATCATGCTAGGACTTCAGTGGAAGCCTTGGAACTTACCCATCTGCCAAGCTGGTCCTTGAAGGGAGTTGTCAGGAGCCCATTTGCTGGTGTCCAAAGAATGAAGCTTGTAATCCACAGGACACCCCAGGAAGGAAGTGGTGATACTTAAAAAAATATACAAGAGGAATCATCATGAGTCAGAATAATTTTGTGATTTCAAGTAGGACTCAGTTAGTCACTGAGAAGGCAGGCCAACCCCTTGGAGACTGAAGGCTGCATTCAGTTATCAGGATCCCAAGAAGGAGGACTGTAGTTAGTTTTAGCCTTCATGGTCCAGAAGAAAAGTTGGGGGAAGGAATACACAGTTACTAAAGAAGATGCCAGTTTGGGGTTTGGGTAACGAGGTAGATGGAATTAACATTCCCTAAGATAAGGGATAGGGGATGACGGATAACGTTATGAGACATCTAAATGTCGGTAATGGTACCAAAAAGTAGCTGGAGTATCTCATAATTTGCTCCCATAATTTTAATTAGCCTTCTACTTGGCCACCCCAATTATGTACATAGTTGTAGTCAAGACAGATGCATGTGCTATACAAAGACCATTTTAAGACAATCCAAGACCTCTCCTTCCCACTATAGTGCTGTTTAAACCTCTAAACCTTCTAAACCTCTAAGCCTTCTAAACCTTCTAAACCTCTCTGATTTAGAAATTCTGGGGTCGTCACTGTAAAGGAAAGATGTTGTGTATATGCATCTGGAGATCAGGAGCAAGGAAATTAGAAGCTTTCTGTCATTAGCATAAAAGTGAAACTGGACCTCTTGGAAGAAAAATGAATTAGCCAAGAAAAGTCCACCAAAGGAGAAAATGACCTAATTTAGAAACCTGAGCAGTGCCAATGTTTGAGCGTTCTCTTGAGAAGGAAATCCCATGAAGGTGATTAAAAGAAGAAAGCAAAGGGAGATTTCTCTGAGATCAAGGCACGAGAGCATCATAGAAGAGGGAGAGATCATTAACAGTTACCAAACTTAGTGGAAAAATAAAGAAAAACGGTCACCTTTGGGTTTCTCCTCTAAGGGGTCATTGTCAGTATTGGTGTGTATTTTGGAAGGCAGATTGAGGAGTGACTGGGAGATGAGAAAATGGAGATATTAAGTGGAGACAACTTTTTCAAGAAGATTGGCTCTAAGGAGAGAGCTGTGCGTTACCAGAGGGGGACTTGGATTTGCTGTCCACCCATAATCTCCACAGAGCTTCCTTTAATGCCTGGGTCAGTTCACCTCTCCTCTCCTGGAAACCTTCCAGGGAATCCCCATTTCTCTCAATCTCAAAGTCAAAGTCCTCAGAAGACTATGTGGTCTGACAGGATCCGCTTCTCCATCAATCTCATCTCCTATGACTGCCCCCCTCCCTCTATGCCCCCTCCTCTGCATCCACCAGCCACGCGGCCTTTCTGTTGACATGCCAGGAATGCTCCTTCCTTACCCTGGCTGTTCCCTTTGTCTGGATCATTCTTCCCCTAAATATGCTCTAATCCACTCATCTCCTTCAAGTTGTGTCTCAAATGTTTTCTCCATGAATAAAATCCGGACTGACCTTTGAAAATTGCCACTTGCCCTCCAATGTCTGCACTCCTGCTTCCTGCTCATTCTGCTTGACATTTTCTTTTTCCATCATGTGGATCATTTAATATATTTGTTTATTGTCTGTCTTCACTCATGCTAGCATATAATCTCTTCCAAAGCAGGGATCCTTGACCATTATGTTTCACTGATATATCCCATTACCTTCACCGGCATCTCTCTGGAACAGTGCCTGGCATAAAGAAGGCCTTCAATTAATAATGAATAAATGAAGTCATTAAAAAAATGGAGACTCTTTATGATACTTAGATGTTGACGTTACGAAAGAGACAATGGATGGGTCAAGGGCCCCAGGGGGATGGAATGCTGCCATGGAAGAATCAATTGTCCAGGAATGTGGTGGATAGAGATTCAGGGGTAATGTGTTAAGTAAGGTTGGTGTTAGCTGATCAGGACACATTGCCCCTGAGGTCCAGGTTGTAGGTTCAAATCCTTCTTAATGTGTCTTCTGACCCTGGGTTGCTGTCTTCTGACCCCTCAAAGCATGGAATTGGTTACAATGGATGAATATGTCCAAATGGATCCTTGTACATCTGTGTACCTTCCAAGGAAAGGGTGGCCAGCAGCTTCAGGTCAGAAGAGAGACATATTCTAGGATTTTCTTATTGTTACACTTTTCACTTAGCAGGGCTCTTCCTACAAGCTTGTCTTAAGCAGTGGAGATGTGGGATGGAAGGTCTGCCTTCATGGGAGGGTGTTCTCACCATGGTGTCCCTTTTGCAGGCTGACAAGGCAGCTGAGTTACAAGTGAGGAGAATTCTTTGCCCCTGGATGTTTGAAAACGGGGCTCAGTTTCCTCCTGTGTGAGCCTTCCCACTATGTACAATAGATGCAGACAGGCAGGGGGCAACTCCTATGCACCACAAAGATAACCTAACAAGAGCTTCGCCAGAGTGCCCCATCTTTCCCAAGCTCTGCAAAGAGACTTGGATGGCAGAGTAACCACTTGCCACCAAAATAGCAGTTACCACCACCCCCCACTCAGGATCATCGACAGGCTGCCTGCTAGGTTGGTTGATCTGCCTTTTATTTAGCGTTCTGTTAATGTGCTAAACACTGTTTTGGTCTATGTGACTGTAGAATATAAAAATGCAGTAGGTGGTTTATAGGAGACGAGTTGCAAGCGAATGCTCAGTGCTCTGAGCTGAGCACACAATACCTACCCTCCAAAGGGCTGGATTTTCCCTCGGGCTATCGGAGTGAGCTAAGCGAGGTTCCCATCCTCTTTATGGCTCTCTTTGACCTGCTCCTCCCCTCGGTGCTGTGTGGTGGGCGTACAACTGTTGCAAGTAGGTGGCACAGCTGTTTGCTTTGACTGCCTCTGTACCTCGGGGATCCCCGCCACACAGTTAACATTGCAGGATGAAAATGGCATTTATGCTTTAATAAACTCACCCTATTTCTTTGTTAGAGGAAAAAAAGGGGGGCATCCCACCCACCGCATTGCCAGCTACATGTCACTGCTCGGAGCACACCACAGTGGCTAATGTTTTCCAAATTCTCCCTTGCAATGGAAATGGAAACCATTAGAAAAATATTGGGATGGTGTGAAGATTTCCCAAACACCTGCCTCCCACCTCTTATGCACATATGCCTGCTTTTTGCAAGGCATGGAGCTTTTTTTCTTCTGTTTAGTGCATTTTCATTTACAAGTGCATGTATATTTTATAAGTGTATGTGTACATACTTCTTGGTGATTTACTTGTAAATTTCCTAAGTGGGGAAGCCACACAAAGGTCGCCAAGCTGTGGACAGAATTAAATAACATTTTCTAATAGGAAATAATAAAACAGGCGTCAGAAACATATAGGCAAGGGGGGTGGTGGGAAATGCATTTTCAACCAGAAAGTTATTGAGTGTTTATAATCAAGGAGCTGATCCAGTGGAGGAGGGGTTCCGCCCTCCTCTTCCCTGTCAAATAAATCAGAGCAGGCTCTCAAGTTCTTTCTCTAAGGGACTAAATCTTTCAACCTTCACTCCTTTTTTGTCCTGCAAAAACAACATGTCCCCTACCCTTGCCGGCACACCTGTTTCTTCCTCTTCCTTGCCTGGTGGAATCCAGCAAAACATATTTCATGGGTTACCTCACAGGGCACATTTTGCTGATTTGACTTGAAGTATCCATAACTATGATGGACTTCTTTGCCTGACTCAGAATTCAGCTGCCTTTCCATGCTTCATGGAGAGGATCTCTGTAAATCAGGGGAAATAGCAGCATCAACTTCTTGCTATTGTTGTCATTATGTTATTTTTTATTAACAAGCCTGTTATTATTTTAACATTGTGAAACAACAAATAACTCATTCTGGGATAATAAAATCCAGAGTATTAAGGAAGTCTGAAATTAGAAGGACCATCCGCTCTGGTGTAGCTAGACCGTCGGAAATGACGCCATCACCAGTAGCCATTCGCATTATGTATTCCACGTTTATTTAATCCTTTCCTTCCTGTAACACTTTAAAAAAGAGTTGACATTATTTGACATAATGACATATATATGACAAAAGTTATTTTACACTTTTGCCTTTGGATTTTCAGATGTGTTAAAATGATGGATACATTTTGGAGTTAATATTTCCTGTGTTTTTCTCAAAATGTATGCTGTATCATATAAGCAGAAAATGTTTCCTTCATATATTTATTTTAAGTGTCTTTATTGAATAACTACTGTGTTATGGGAATTATTCTAGGTGCTCAGGATAAGAAAGTCCAACAAGAGTGATACTGTGCTTTCACGAGCTTATTTTGTAGGGGTCAGGCAGTAAAAGAGTAAATCAGCATAGGTGATAACTTTAGGTTGTTGTGGGCTATGATAAAAGTAAAACAGGGCCATGTGGTAGTGACTGTGGGGTGGTGAGGGCCCCAATCTAAGTAGGTGACATTGGGTTTGAGAACTGAGTGGCAGCTCACAGGTAAACAGAGACTTGGGAAAGAAATCCCCTCTTCCAGATTACAACCACCCAGGGGGAAGCCTACATCCAATGACTAGATGATGCAAGGATACAAAGCCAGGCCGCTTGCCTCAATTAGGGACAAATTCGAAGAGCCTCTTGCCTAGACTCCCTGCAGGCTAGGCTGAGGCATCTGCTGCAATCGCTTCAATGTCTGACTTCTTCATCTCAATTCTGCTTCCTTTACAATCCCAGGGATATTGATCCCCAAAACAGCCCAATAAAGCTCCTGCACCCAAATCTCCAGGCAGGGTCTATTTCCTGAGAAATCTGACTTAAGGTTCCAACGAGGGGGAAACTATTTGTAGTTTCCTCTGTTCTCTTCTTGGGTCCTCATCTCTTTCCCGGTAACAGCCGACAGAGACTAAAAACACCCCACTGATAACATTGGGAACTTGAAGGTCCTGGTGATCCTGGCTGTGGGGGAGGTCCAGGACTCTGCCGCACAGGCCTGGATAGCATCCCTGTGGTGGAAAGGAAGCCTCCTGATCACAAGGAGTCTACTAAACAGATGGCCTCCAGGGCCTCCAGAGCCAGCCAAGTTCAGAATGGTCTGTCAAGTGGTGAAATGTTTTCCTGAGATTTTTATGACTGTAGAATATTTGAAGAGGCCAACATATATCAAGAAATGTAGACAAGGAAGGACAGCCTCCAAAAGGAGGAAGGAAATAAGAAGGCTTTAAGACTTAGATTTAATATTCTTGGAAACAGAAATGAATGATTTAAAACTCATTTGTTTATGTTTGTTTACCATTTGGTGCCTAGTGTTCTTATGAGATCATTTGCTTCACAATTTTAGGATTCTATTTTACATACCAATCACACCTTACATTTTAGGCATATAGCACATCTCTTCCAGAGACTATATGGGCATCTATAAGGGCACACACACACACACATGTTTATCTACACAGTGTAGCTAATCATATACACAGAGAGGGGGTGATAGGAAGTCTCCCCACCTTCATAAATTCTTTGTTATTGAAATGATTGCTTGGAGGATAGTGAACACAGCTCAAGTTTCCTATAAGCTTTCAGAGTCTGCCTGTCCAAATAATGGACTAAATCACATTACAAATTTTCACTTTTCTTCTGCTGCTTACTAAATTCAAACCTGAGTTGTTGGACATTGAAAATCAAGAAGCAGGAATTACAATCTATATTAAATATTTAAATTTTATATCTACATAGCATTGATGACTGATTTAACTATCAGATTATAATGTTAAGTAACTTATGGGGAAATGATTTTCAAAGTGTTCTAAAAATATAGTACTGTAGGTTGAGAATAGCTTAAGTTCAAAAGGGCATCTGTGCTGGCAGATTCACCAAATTTTGTATTCATGTGAATTGACACAAATTGTATAAGAAAACATTTTATTGTATTCCATGTCAAGACACCAAGGTCAGGAGGTAGGATGATAGTAACATCGGCTGATTTCAAAGTATTTTCCTTTATGAAGCTTGTAACTATGTGAGCATTTATGGAGCTGATGAATTGTTTCTACTACCCCAAATATTTAAATTGGTGAAAAGACACTTTGGACATCAAGAGTTTTATCATATTAACAAGGATGCTTATTGCACTATTACATATATAATATTGAAATATTAGAAAAACACAAATTTCCATCAATAGAGGAAATTATGGTATATTATGTAATGCATCTTTGAATAAGTTATCTAAATATACATTCAGTGATCATAAGATAGCATAAATGGTATAATTCATTTATATACAATTGTATGTAGAGAGACAATAACAAACATGTAAATATAGTTCATTCTTGAACATCATGGAAACGAAGGCCACTAATCCCCATGCAGTCAAAAATTCACATATAACTTTTGACTTCCCCAAAACTTTACTAACTAGCCTGCTGTTGACCAGAACCTTAACAAACACATAAACAGTTGGTTAACACATATTTTTATGTTATGTTTATTATATTCTGTAATCTTACTAGAGAAAAGAAAATGTTATTCAGAAGCCATAATGAGGAGAAAATACATTTAGTTGTGTACTATATTTATCAATACCAAAAATTTACTCTTCTGCAGATTTGAAAATCTGAAAATTTACTCATCTGAATATCTGTCTATAAAGGGACCCACGCAGTTTGAACTGTGTTAAGAGTAAACTGTATACAGAAATATTATATATAGTTGTACATAATAGTAAGTGATTCACCAAAGGTTAATTGTGATTATCTCTACCTAAAGAGTAGAATTTCAAGTAACAGTTATTCTTTGCATCTTAAAATAAAAGCAACTATAAGTTACTTTTATAAAAAAAGAAAAAAAATCTCTCCAGCATCTGAAAATATTGTTCTGACCATCATTTTTCTGCCTAAAGGGCACTCTTCATTTGGTTTCCATGACACTGCACTGTCCTGGTGTTCATTTAGCTCCTAGGTCATTTCTCAGTTTTCTGAGAAATGTCAGGCTGGGGTGCCCTAGAGTGCAATCTTTGGCTTCTTCTCTGTATCATTGGTGACCTCATCTAGTCTTAGAGTTTTAAATGCTATTTATGCTAAATATTGTCCTTTGACATTCAAATGACTCACTTTATGTTCAGGTGTGTGGAAGCTGAAAACTTGGCTGCCTAGGGTCTTTGGCAGCTTGAATGAATGAGTGCAGTTTAGGTTCTGCCCATGATAAATAGGTTGTAGTAGAAGTAGAAGTAGTGGTAGGAGTGAGAGGTGGAAGACAGTGAGCATGCTGGGCCATTTCCCTTGGCAGCTCCTTGGCATTTTCTAGTAGCTTAAAGCCATGCAGGAGTGTGTCCAGAGCTGGGCTCTGCATTTCAAGTCTATTTGCCGGTTTCATGGTGTGAGACACGTAGCCATGGTCGTATTAGCAGTTTCTTGACATCTTGATAGCTGTTATGATGAAGGGACTACAGACTAAAGAAATCCAGTGATGGCTCTGAATTTTGTTCTTTCAGACCTTCCATGACATTTGTAAGTTCCTGCCTCAACTACCTTGAGTAATTTTTCGGTCCTGTGCTGAATTTTGACTGACACACCAACACCAAGGATTCAAACAATTATTTCTCCAGCCCAGATTGCTCCTTTGAACTTTGGGCTCATATGTCCAACTGCCTATTGACATTCCATTTAAATGTGTAATAGACTTCACAACCTTAAATCCAAAAGTTGTCTCTGTTTTTCCCAAAACCCCTGCTACTTCCACAGCTTTCCCCATATTCGTTGATGATAATTTACACTTTCAGTTGCTTGAGCCATACATTTGGGAATAATTTTTAATTCCTGTGTTTCGCACCTCATAGGACACCTTTCAACAAATTGTGTTGTCTCTACTCTCAGAATATCTTTCTGCTTCCCCAAATAGAATGTAAGTTTCATAAAGGTGTGGCATTTTGTGTTTTGATCCTTTGCCAAAGCAGTGTCTGACACATAGTAGGAGCTTAATAGTCTCTGAATGAATATGTAAAGATGAGTAATGAATGAAGATGTGAATAAGAGCTAAAACATCTGGTCACAACATAAGAGGAATCTTTAGGTAAACTTTCTACTAGCTTAAAAAAAAAACACTCAGCTATCTTTTCAGAAAATTGAGTCTCGATATTTCTAGTGCATTTTCAGGTTTACATGTGTCTTGGTCTTGCCTAGAATTTGATTCACGAAGCATTTTTATCTTTGAGTGGAAAAATATAGAGATATGAAATAACTTACCTTAGGACTGTTGTACAGAATATGGATTGATTCTCATGGTATTGTTGTAGCTTTAGCAGGATCACAGCAGCCAAAGTATCAACATCAAATATTCATTGAGTGCATACCATGTGACAATTCCTGTTTAAGGCATTTATGTTTTCTTTTTGTTATTATGAAAGAGATGCTTGAACAGAGTGGAACAAATTGGAAAAAGGGAAAAAAAAGGAAGAGCAGGTCAAATTGTCCAACAAGGCTTATAAGAAAATATTACTTTGTTGCTCAAACCTCTCCTCTATCTTTCAAGTCCTCCTCCCTAGAAGCCAAACACTTTCAACTTATTCCATAATTTAAAAGAACAAGTTTATAGTCTTGAATTTCTTGAATTTTTCATTTTATATTATCTATTGATTTCCTGCCTTAGAAGATGAGGCTTCAGCTTGGCAATGGTACCTCTCTTCTCCCCCTCTGCATTGTTTCCTTATAGTTATTTCAAAACTTCTGAAAAATTCAACTTCAGCCTTACAAATGTCACTTACAACTGAAAGTTTTATAGTACTTTTGATTTTTTTATTGGAGTTAATAATCTCTTCATTTTTTAAAAAAACTTAGCTTTTTACTTGGCTGTCACTAATTCTTCAAATTTTAAAAACTAACACTCTTAGTTTAAGAGGTAATGTTATATAATCTACCAGTTACTTTTATTTTTTGCTTTCACAGGAGATGAGGACGCTCAATCCTTCTGTTCATATAGTGATATGTTGCTGTTTAGGCTACTGTGCATCTATCATGTGGGATCTCCTTTCAAAGCCATCTTTGGGATTGCTTATTTCTCCTTTTGGTTTTATTTCTTTGTTTTGTTGGGTAATAGCCTCATGAATTTTCTGAGAAAGAGTACATGGGAGGTAAAAGTTTTTGAGACTGGGTACATTTTAAAATATCTTTATCTCACTTTTGACTGGTAGTTTGGCTGGGTATAGAATTCTAGAATGAAACTCATTTCCCCCCTGAGATTTTGATATCACGGTTTTATTTCTTTCAGCTTTCAATGGTGCCTTTAAGAAATCTTCTACCATTTTTACCACTTCTTTGAATAGCTTGTTTCATTTCCTTTCAGAAAATTTTTAGGACCTCTTTATATGTGCTATTTTGAAATTTTATTGTGACCTGATTTCATAATCCCTTCAGGCTGCTATAACAAAATGTCACAGACTGGATAGCTTATACACTACAGACATTTATTTCTCATAGTTCTGGAGGCTGAGAATTCCAAATCAAGGCTCCAGCAGATTCTTTGTCTGGTGAAAGCCTGTTTCCTGGCTCATTGACAGATGGCTGCCTTCTTACTGTGTTCTCACAGATGGAAGGGTGGGGGATCTCCCTGGGGGTCACTTTTATAATGACCTTAATCCTAGTCATGAGGGGTCTTCTCTCATGATCTAATCACCTCTCAAATGTTCTACACCCATCTACATTCACATTGTGGAAATAGACTTCAACATGATTTTGGAGTATAGGAATATTTAGTCCATACTAGATAATTATTTTTCATTCATTATACTGGGCATGTCCTGCTATTCAAAAAAACTTGTCCAATGATTTCTTTAATAATATCTTTCTCTCTGTATTCTCTATTCTGATTCTCTGAAGCTATTTTTAGTTGGAGGTTGAAATTCTTGGGTTTTTCTATCTTTTTTTCTCACCTGTGAGCTTTATTTTCTTCTATCTAAACTATCACTTTAAATATATATTTTAACCTTTTCAGTAATTTCTCCTCAGTTTCTACTATTTTTTTTTATTTCTTAATAATCTTATATTGACTCTGGAACCAGAATCCCTATGTTCCCAGCCCAGCTTTTCTGTGTGATCTTGACCCAGTTACATACCCTCTCTTTTGCCTGTTTCCTTATTATAAAATAAGGTTAACAAAACTTAACTCATATGGTTGCTATGATGATTAAAAGTCTTAATACATTGCCTGACACACAGTGAATTCCATGTAAGTATTAAATAAATACAAGAATTAAACAGCACCCTACCCTGTTTCATGGATGTAATAGCTCCACTTAATTCTTTGAGAGCATAATTGCCATCTGTGTTATTTGTGTTCTTTGTTTCCATCTCTATCTTTCAGATTAGAAGCACCTCTCAAATGTCTACTGATTCTCAGTTATATATTCACATTTAAGATGAAAATCAATTGGAACGGTGTACATGTGGACTAGCCTCCTGTTGCTACCCTAGAAAATTACCTCATAACACAACACAAATTTTCTTGCATGCAATTTTGCATGTGAGAAGTCCAACATGGGTCTCACTGGGCTAAAAGCATGGTGTTGGCAGGGAGGGCTGCCTTCCTTTTATTACCTTTTCTGGTTTCTAGAAGCTTCTTCCTCCATCTTCAAAGCCAACAAAGACAGATTAAATCCTTCTTGCATTATATCACTCACTTTCTGCCATAGTCACAACTCCTGCTGACTCTCCTCTTTTGCTTCTGTCAGGATCCTGGTGGTATCATTGAGCCTGCGTGGATAATCCAGGGTATTCTCTATATTTTAGGGTTCTCTAGTTAGTGACCTTAATTCTGTCTTATTTCCTCTTTGTCATGTAATCTAACATATTTATAAGTCCCAGCATTATGAAGTGGACATCTTTGAGGGACCATTATTCTGCCTAATGCACTGTGTGTTTATGAATCTCAACAACCTGTAGGCTTCTCTGAGCAGTCTTTCTCTTTCACTGAGTGACCTCTTTCTGTATTTGTATGTTTCTTCTCTAGGATTTGTCCATTCTCCAGAAAGACATATTTTAAGCTCTGTCAATTTGGAGGGGGTAAGGATTTCAAACTGGATGCCCATGTTTTGAAGTTAATGGAAGGTCAACATTACACTAACCTCCAGTTTCCAGTAAAAGTTCTCTACTCCTCCCATAGCTTGCATGGTGTCCCAGGTCAGAGCCTCTTAAGAGACTGAAACTTTAATATCTTCTCTTTCTAAAGATTTGGTATGTGTACTATTTCATAGTACATATAGATATGTTGTGATATGTACTTGAGTTTGGAAAGTTGGGATATGAAAGGTATGATAGTTAAGTACATAGTAAGTGCTTAACAATTATTTCTACACTGATAAGAAAATGAACTGTCTAATAATATTCCTTTATTGTTTTTGAGTAAATGAAAATCTATGCACTGAGTTGCTTGTTTGAGCTAAGTAATTTTATAACAATCAAATTATGCATTTATTATATGTTTTAGTTTTAATAATTAAACTGTTATAACTGCATTGGATTCAAAAC
Organism: Talpa occidentalis; assembly: GCF_014898055.3. NCBI lineage: Eukaryota > Metazoa > Chordata > Mammalia > Eulipotyphla > Talpidae > Talpa > Talpa occidentalis. Next base: position 14,013,559 of record NW_023600993.1, read on the forward strand.
ACAGGCTTTAAAGTAACTTATTTGCTCACATTCTTGATCTAAAGTTGGTGATTCATTTAAGGATTGACTTGAAGAACATTTTTCCACAACTTAATTAATGATCTTGATTTTGGTATAACATTTTTATTTTTGTCTTTTGTGGATGAAGATGCTGTGTAATTTAACAATATGGGTCAGACTTGATTGAGCCCAGTGTAACAGGAAACTGTTTTGATGTTTAACACCCACCCCAACCAGTATTTATAATAGAAATAAGCCTTCACCATAAAGCCTCTCCAACAGGCCTTGTAAGTATAATGGCTCTAGCAGGTGCTGCCACAATAAAGAAGCCAGCCTCCCCATGAACAAATATTAAATTAAAAAAATCAATCAATCTGTAGTCTCATTTCTGGCCCCAGCCTCATTTCTTCCAATAATGGCAAACAGTGCATTGTTAACAGGTTAAAGACCTTGAAATTATTATTTTATTTTGAAGTATACCAGACAATTGGCTCTTTTTCTCCCATAGTTGCCACTTTGGAATTGGCATGTAAATGTTGATGGGACTCATAGCCTAAAGGCAAGTCCTCTAATCCTAAAAACTGTCAGGAAACAACAGGATTTTGCAGGATAGGCTTGCGATACACTGTGCCATTGCCTCTAGGAGAGCCAAGAAAGTCCTTCGTTCTTCAGGGCATGACATCATCCAGACTTGGGGTCTCTGTGATTCAGTTACCCTGGAAAGGTGTTTTTACCCGCTCCTGCTTTGTCCCCAGCTCCTCTTTCTAAAGAGTTTTGTCTCAGCCTTGCCTGGCCAGGACTCCTAAACTGCTTCCTCTCTTGTCCCTTTTCTGCCCCCTACTCCTGTCTCTATCATTCCCAAACCCATTTCCTCACACTCCACCCCATTGGACAGTTTGTGTTCCTCTTTGACTTTAGCCTGTAATAACAAGCAATCAGTTTGGTTCTATGGGGATGGCCCCTGAAGACTAGTTTGGGAGCTGGCTGTGGAATCTCCACCATCACTTGAAGTCCAGATCTGAACTGTCTTTCAGCTGCCATGCTTCTACCAAGGTTTGTGTTAGGTCACAGAAGTTTGTTGTCTGGGTTCTTAAGTTCTTACAGAAGAATCTATGATTTTCAACCTCAGTTGTCACTGTAGTATAGGGAAGTTATAATTCTTTTGTCTGGACTTAGGTTGTGTAACTTGGAATCATCTAGATAGTATGTCTCAAACTTTCAAGTAGATAGGAATCACTGGGGATGTTTGAAAGCACCAGTTCAGACACAATAAGTCTAACTTGGGACTGGAGAGCCTGCATTTTCTCACAAGTTTTGGAGTGATGCTGATGTTTCTGGCCTCTGAGTCATACTTTGAGCAGCAAGAACTGGAGTGAGGTGACCTGGGGGATTTTCAAAAATGTTTCATGTTTTCCCCAGGGAGACCTGTGGAAAATGTCTTCAATTTGGAAGGAAACGTGATTATTTTTTCCTAGAATCTTTCTAGAACCCTTCTCTTTGAATCATCAAATATATGGTCAGTTAACTAATGGAAAAAAAAATATGTGCAGATACTTTATGTGTTTTCTTAGTTATGATTTCTGAAAATAGTGTTAGCACATCATCTTACAGCCATAAGTTCTAAAGTAAAAACAAAAACAACAAGAAAGTCAAATAATCACCCATAAAATAATATAAATTTAAGTGTTTCCAAATCACCACTACACACAATTTATAATACAGTTTGCTGGATCACTAAGGGGTTTATGGATAAGCCACATTAGGGAAAGAATAGTATATGTCAGGTAAAGAACAGGAGCTATATTTACTAAATTTAAAACAAATCTGTCATTGAATTAAAAACCCTTTTCATGCTGATCAAGGAAGAAAAGTTTAAGACATCTTTTCTCTCTGTGATATACTTTAAGCTAATCAGTCTTTTCCTTTCAAATCTTTATAAAAATCACCACAAAAAAAGACAACAGATCTATGGTCCTGAGATAGTTCACCCAATTCAGGCCACAGCACTGCTAAAATACCTGTACAACACATATAGCTCTTACTTTTAAGATATATTTTTCAATTTAACATCAACTTCCCAAACAATTTCCTGGCATGCATTTTGTTTCTCCACCAGTAGTATTTGGAATGGATAACACAGTAATTTACAAGGGAAGAATAATTGACAGTGAGAAGTCTAACAAAACTGAGCTTTGGGAGTCTAGTCTATGCATGTAAAGGGGTGTGTGTGTGTGTTATTTGGGATAAGGAAGTTTAGGGCTGTGGGAAGGCTGAAATAACATTGGAGGTGACTAGTATTTTAGTTCCAAATACCATGAAAATCCTCTGAGACTCATTTTTCTCATCCATAAAGTGGGACCGGTAAGTGGTACAGTGAACTCTAAGTTTCACACATGTGTTTTGAAAATCAAATGAGATGATGTCTATAAATGAGTTGGTATAGAAAATAGTCTACAAACATAAGGTAAATTTTATTCAGGTAGGATTCAAATCCCAGGCACCAGGGCTTCCCCCAAATACTGCAGCCTTGCACCCTACACTCCATGAAATGGATTATGTTCTCTTTCCACTTATGCTAAGGGACCATGAACTCACTGCCTGCACAAGCTTCGGCCTAACATTAATGGAGTCTCCAGAGACTCATATTTCATCCAGTCACCAAATTTTCTAATTCCTTTACACCTTTTCCAGTTGGATTCCTGATTTCCTTCACATCTTGCCTTCTGTACATGGTCTTTTAACTCTTTCCTAGTGCCCTTTTTGCTTTGGGTTTTCAAGGCAGCTACTTACATGAAGCCTACTTACATGAAGTGTGTTTGTGCTGTAGCTGCTGTAGCAGTGACTATACTTTGCTGACCGCAATAAGGCTTCTTTGCAGCCACCTTCATTTAAATATTGGATGGCGTTCCCTGTCTTAGAAGTCCCTTGAATTCTCACCACACAGAATTTATTGCTGGCAACAGTGATAAATTTTGTCTGTGATCTCCAGTGACATTGTTTTATTCTTTATCGGCCCTTTCTCCTCCTCCTTCTCTATCTCTGCACACATTTGGTTGTGAGTCTGTCTCGTCCTCTGCTTCTCTGCTTTGATCTCCCCAATCTTAAGTCTAGTTAGGAATTCTGCTGCCTTTTGACTCTTGTTTCAGGTGAAAACACAGCAAAAACACTTCAAAAAGTTGTGCTCAATTAAAGGACATCTTCTCCATCCATTATGGGATGAATTGTCCACCACCTTCTTCCCACAACCCCTGCCATATTAATCTGTTGAAGTCCTAAACTCCAGTGCCCCAGAATGTGACTGTATTTGGAGAATTTGGAGGTAGGGTCTTTAAAGAAGTAATTAAGGATCTATGAGATCATTAGGGATCTTTATCCTTTATCCATGTGGGGTCCATATAAGCGGAGGAGATAAGGTCAGACACATGGAGAAAATCATGTGAAGACACAGTAGGAAATACCATCAACTGCCAGAGATGTATCTGCTTAAACGTATCTGCTGTTTAAGCTGCCCAGTCCATTGTGCTTTGTTACAGCAGGCCTGGCCAATGATTATTTGACCAATGGGAATATAATAATGTGAGCTACTTTATTTTTGATTCTTAAAAGTAAAAAATAGTAAAATTAATGATAGCAATATAATTTAACCCAATATATACAAAAGAGTATCAATATGTAATCAATATAAAAAACCAAATGGGGCATTTTTAATTTTCATCCTAAGTCTTTGTAACTGGTGTGTGTTTTACACTCACAGCTTATCTCAGTTTGTTCCAGCGACATTTCAGTTACCTCACAGCAATATAAGGGTCATTCTTTTTTTTTTAATGCGGGTCAGTTGGAATCTTTGGTAGGAGCAGAAAAGAGTAGTATGAAACTTTGTCCTCTCTCCTTAATGTCATTTACCGATGTTGCCTCTGAAAGCCTAAGAAATAAGAGTTCATGTTTTTAAAACAATTTCTTCTTTCCTCACCACAAAGGGATTCTCATTTGGAGATTACACTTCATTTTCTTACAGCAGTGACTCTTGTTAACCCTAAGTAAGATTTCCCCAGCTAGGTTTGGGCAACTACTTGCCTTTTCTTCTAACTAAATACACAGCTGGAAGAAAAGGCAAATAGTTGCTTTTTTTTCTAACTAAATACACAGCTGGGGGCCTCCCCTGGTGGTGCAGCGGTTGAGCGCGCTGGGCTGTGAAGCTGCCCACAGCCTCTGCAGCGCGGGTTCGATCCCTGGCCCCTGGTGAGGGTCCCACATGGCGCGCAGACCTCTTCTACCACGCCTGCTGCTCCCCTCAGCAGTGTATTTCGTCTGTTTGCCTGTTCTGATCTCCGCTCTGGCTCTGGTGAATTCTCTCACTCTCCTGTGCTTCTGACTGTACCCAGTGCTTGTATAAATAAATAAATAAATATTAAAAAAAAATAAATACACAGCTAGTTTGAAGTGATCATTTCTCTGATCCTCTTATCATGGTCTGTTCCATAGTTCAGTTTCTAAGAACTTCCAGACCATTCCAGTTTTCATCTGCTCTGAATATCTCTAATATGTGGAGTCTGGACTGTAACTCCTAGCTTTTAAGTATTTCTGTATTTTGCATCACTAACTGTTGCTTCACATATATTTGCCTTGTTTTCACCACTAGATTATAGGACGCATAAGTGTATACATAGGCCAAGGCTTGTTTCCTGCTTCTGCTCCACACATGCAGTGTAGCTATATGACGTGTTTCGCTTCTCTGTGGCTCCATAAAATAGGGATCAAGCCACCTAGTTCACAGTGTCTTCATGGGGATTAAATATGAAAATGAACCCAACATGTCTAGCTCTTAGTAGGTTCTTCATAAACAATAGCTGATACTGTTCCTTATAATCCCTGATTTATTACGCATCTATTAAGTGCCTGGCATAATACTCAGTCCTGGGAATTCAGCTATGAGCAATAAAAAGCTTAATATTAAATTCTTGTAAACAAAGCTCTGGTCTTGTATTTCTGTTTTATTTCATGTTGTGAAAGAGATCGCAGAATGTAAGGTAATCGTTTAATAACTACTTGTTTATGTAACAATATGCAATGTACAGTGAAAATATCAGAGTCCATTGTGAATTCACTGTAGGTTTTGTACTTGGTGGCCAGAGTCAAAGGATTTTTCAGTGTCTCTTTGATTTCTCCTCGGAAGGTATTTCTTCAGTTTCCATAGTTTGATAAGTGTCAATATGGTGTATTTTATTTTATTTTTTTTTATCTTTTTTTTTTAATAGAGGCATGTTTATTTATTTATTTATTTGTTTGTTTGTTTGTTTGTTTGTTTTGTTTATACATGCGCTGGGTACAGTCAGAAGCTCGGGAGGGTGAGAGAATTCACCAGAGCCAGAGCGGGGAGCAGAGCAGGCAGAAGGACCGAAGTACACTGCTGAGGGGAGCAGCGGGCGGCAGGAGAGGTCTGCGCGCCATGTGGGACCCTCCTCCGGTGGCCGGGGAGCAGCCGGGGATTGAACAGGCGCCTCAGAGGCCGCGGGCAGCTTTGCAACCCAGCGCTCAACCGCTGCGCCACCGGGGAGGCCCAATATGATGTATTTTAAATGATGTTTTGACAGGTCAAGATCAGATTTACTTTCCTCTAATTTTCACTTGAATATCATTCTATATTTTTGTAGTGTTTAGTCTGTATTGCGATGGGCACTCAAAACATTGAAAATTACATGGAAGGGCAATGGAACACAGGAAATTTTAGAACAGGAAATCTCTCTAAGTCTTGTTGAGTCTGCAGTTGTGCCACCCCATAATTACTTTCCTTTGTAATGCTTATCTCCTTAAAATATATAGTATTTGTATAAATACACATATGCATATGTACAGTACACATATATTAGCAATCTGAGCCTGCATAGTACTTTGCACAGTAAATTCACCCCTGTCTTTGTAAAGAAATCCCACTAAAACTTATTTAATACCATGTTCTTTCTGGGTTTAACTACCTGCCCTTTCTTTTTTCTTTCTCTTTGGCATTTTGTTCCTGCAAATCTCTCTATTCTGCTACCTTAGAATTGAGGACATTCTTAGTGAATTCCCTTTACATTTTCTTTTTTTCCAGAGGAAAGTAGAGCAACTATGTTTCCAACCTTTGTAAATAATTAAGGTCCTTGAGTCCTTGTATCATTCTGGTTGCCCTCTGTTGTACCTTCTTGATTTCAATAATATTCTTTTCATATTAATGCGATCCGTCTTGTAGGACTGCTCTCACTGCATTCCAAATGGAGACTCTCCTCCAGCCCCCTCTATTATAGCACAATAATTGTTGTTGACCTGTATTCTGTGGCTGTGCAGCCACGATTCATTTCCTATTCTTCAGCTGCTGGAATTTTCCCCTACTGCTTTTTCTTCCCACACTATTTTTATTTTCTAATGATCCATTGAGCCCCAAACTTCAGGTTATCTTCAGTTCCTTTCTCTATGTCCTTGGTTGCAGATAGCCACCTGCAAAAGACAATTGCTTGAGCTAAGGAACCATGCTTGCTGAAGATATAAATAGGTTCAAGAAGTGTTTGGAGATAATTCTGACATGAGAGAACCCTAATGAACTCATGAGAGGAAGTAGGAAGTAAATTGCTAACCTTTTCTGGGTGCAAAGGAAGCAAATAGCCATGTTCAAAGAAGGCCATCACCATGTTGGTGCCATTTGCCAGAAATGAACTCTGCCCTCGATGGACTTATTTTGTGAGCTGCTGTGATACTTCCTTTGCCTTTTCTGATGTACCTTGAGTCTTCCAATTCTTCCTTATGTTTCTGCTGCACTCAGTTTCTAATTTACTATTTGGATTACCAGAACATTCTTCTTTCTCAACTCCAAATGCACTGTCTCTATCCACTCCAAATTATTCTGCACATAGCTGCCAAAATAATTTCTCATGACTGGCACTGGGATCATGGTATTCAGTGACTTAATCCTCCAGTGGCTCTTCATGGCTCTAATCAAATAAATCTTCCACTGTTGCTGCTCAAGGCCTCCAGCAACTTGAGCTGGATGCGCCTGTTTGAAATGATCTTGTGCATTTCTCTGGCTTTTTGTCACCCACCTACTCATCTTAGATTTGACCCTCTTTCACATTTTGTCCCCCTCCCCCATCTCCAGTAATCTCAAATTTGTGCTTTAACATCTTCCCAACATTGTCCACATCTCATTTCTCTAAATTACTAATAAAGTTCAATTTCTCCTAAAGTTTTTGCTTAAATAACCACCAAGCCATTGTACATATCCTAGGCTTGTCTTGAAAATATTCATATAATAGTGGCAAAATGTAAGTATTTGTTTAAAACTCTGTCTCCAAGTCAGATATTGTTGTATACATTTTAGAGGTGCATATTCATTTCAACTACTTAATATTTTTTTTTATCCAATGGTTCCCAAGGGTGTGTGTGTGTGTGTGTGTGTGTGTTTTGAGATGAGTGGAATTATCAAAATAAGCTAGACAAGATTTTTAAGAACACACATATTTGAGATTTTTTTATACCATTCAGGCTGTCCTTTGATCAGCCATGTTGATTTCAGTATTGTTCTAGTCTAGTGATGATGTCCATTTGTGGGGCTGCCTTTATAACTTCCCACATGGAGTTGTTCCTTAGAAAACCCATTATCCTTCCTTCTCCCTGATCTTCAAATCTTAGTTCAAATTCCATTTCTTCTCTAAGGAGAGTTCTCTGACTCCTGAGTCAGACTGGATTATTGTGACAGAGACTCATAATAATCCTTGTCACATAGTCAAGTTGCCCCTCCACACCCCCATCTTGTCAATCCCTCTCACAGTCAGACATAGTCATGTGACCTTTTCTGGCCTATGAAGGGAGGGTGAAAAAGACACCTGGCAATTCCAGGAACTATAAATCTCCTATCTGGTTCTCCCCTTTGCTGCTTCCCCTCTGTAATGATGAGTAATGTCCCAGATGGTAGAATTTGCTTCAGCCGGAGTCCCTATGACCATGTGGGGTACAGAACCTCATGCTGAATGTGGGGCACAGGCATGAAAGACAACTCTTAACGCAGTTATTTGTTTTAGTCTATCAGGTCCATATGGGCAAGAATGACATCTGTTTCATTCATTGTTGAATCCCCAGCACTTACTTTACTAATTGGCACATTTGGGTTGAGCAATACATATATGATGAATGAATGAGAGCTAGAGATGAGAGCTAGTTATATCTTCTTATTCTTTGTCAGTGCGTACAGAGCACTCTATTTATAGTATATAGGCAAACCCCACTATTATGATAATTACAGAGAATATAAGGTTGAGACATTACTTATAAGGATAAATTCAAAGAGCTGGAGCTAGAAGGAAACTTAGACATCATCTAATTCAGGGTGTCTCTAAGTGAGGTCAAGAGAACATCTATGTTGAAATAACCCAGGGATGTTTTTAAAAATTAGCTGGTTTGATGAATGCCGTCAGCTGAAGGAGTCTCTACTGCTTTAAGGGCATTTATCACCATTGCAGGAAAAGGAGGCTGAAGAATCAAACAGGAGCTTGAGTTGGGTCTTGAAATTGCCACATACCATCTCCACTCACCTAAGTCAGAGGAAACTGGGAATTTGGGGGATGGGACCTGGATATTTGCATTTTTATCAAGCACCTCAGGTGGTTTTTTTAGGCATGAGAGGTTTAAACCACTCACCTAGTTTAACAAACAGAGAAAGAGAGGAGAATACAATTACACTGTCATCTGCTCTGTGGGGGCTAGTGGTTATTAGTGATGGTATCTTCATAAAATCATTTTTTGGGAAAAATTCCAGAACTAATCCATAGATAGCCACCCTCCTGGGTGGAGACCAGAAGGGGTATGATCGCCCTTCTGGATTCACACTCTCATTAACAATTCTGGGTCCAACTCTGGCTAGATTTCTAACCTTAAGCTAGCTGCTTCCCCTTTTTTTGTGCCTCAGTTTCACCCTCTGTAAAAGGGGTATAATAACAATTTTTTTCCATAGACATACTTTTAGGAATTGAATGGGATGACATATGAAACATTTGATGCATAATAATAGTATTCAGTATATATTTGTTATTCTTTTAGCGTTTTCTGAGTCCTGTGCTTTTTCCAGTATTTTAGAATAATTGTATTTTTTTGGGTGGAGGTTGAAAATAAAGATATCTGCTCATAGGAATTAGAAATTATAGTGCTGTTTCTACTTCTATCAGATTATCTTTTATGATATGGGAGGATCTCACTTAAGTAACCCAAATATATAAAAATGCACATTTACACACAAGCTTTATTAGCAGGTTATTATTTACTTTATAAATATAATTCTTTTTGGAAGAAAGTCTTCCTCATAAAATATGTTAATTAAAAGTTAAAGAAAAAGGGCCTCCCCTGGTGGCGCAGCAGTTGAGCGATGGGTTGCAAAGCTGCCCACAGCCTCTGCAGCGCCAGTTCGATCCCCAGCCACTGGTGAGGGTCCCACATGACACACAGGCCTCTCCTGCCGCCCGCTGCTCCCCTCAGCAGTGTACTTCGTCAGTCTGCCTGCTCTGCTCCCTGCTCTGGCTCTGGTGAATTCCCTCACCCTCCTGCACTTCTGACTGTACCCAGTGCTTGTATATAAAAAAAAAATAGAAAGAAAGAAAAATTCTGAAAGAATAAGAAAGAAAAGCTACCTACAAGATCAGTTTGAATAAAAATGTCCCAGGGAGCATTTAAAATGTGACTTGATATACCTCAAAATGAGTTTACATGAAACTTTACAGAGATATGTTTATTATACAAATAAGAAAGTTCTTTTTTTTTTTTTTTTTTCTGTTTCCCTCTCTAATTGCCTTTTCAGGTCATGCAGTAGAGCTGCCCCACTTCATCTAAGCAGCCTTAGTGCTCAGGTTAGTCCGATGGTATTTCACTCAGAGGTATGAGTTTAGAAAGATCATGAAAATTTAGAATCACAGAGTTGTTAGCACCTGAAAGAAAAGTCCAAATTCCAGTGATTCTCAAATGCCCATGTGGAGGTTGGGAGCAGCCTGGGATACTTTATACGTTTCTGTGGCACAGGGAGATAAATAAGGATAATGTGTTCAGGTTTCCCTGTGACGAAATTTCTTCAGCTTAAAAGGTAGTTCTTCATTTGATAGTATTTCCTCTTAGGCAGGTAAAATTTCCTGTTTTTTATGAAGCATTGGCTATGAATTTGACTATCTTTTGCACCCTACATTACGTTTTTTTTGTGTGTATTATTTTAAAAGTCCAGGGAAAACTCACATTCAACCACCATTACATTACTTGAAGATCAGAGAGAATAAGTAACCTGTCTGCAGCTAGTGTTAAAGCTAATGTTTGAACCCTGGTCTCCATATAGTCTCTGCTACTTAAGACACTTCTTGCCATTGTGCCTTTTATAATTCCTCTTTCTGCCTTTTCTTAGTCATCTCATTCTGTTAACATTTGTATTTACATCCTACTGCTAGAGATTTGCTCCCAGTGTGCAAGGCATTTCCTTTAATATGACTTAACCTTTTTCCCTTTATAAACAAACCTTATTTATTTCATAGCTAATTGGGTTGTTAAGACTAAGTGGTTATTTATTCATTTATTATAATAAAAAGATCTGTTGAAACTTGCTTTCCTTATGTATAACATGGAATTTGACTTTTTTTTTTCCCTTCTATAATAACACTAAACCACGAGAACCCATGGAGGGAGCTGAGGGTAACTTTTCAGTGGAGTTGATGGACATATAGGAGTTGATGGACACACTTAATTTTTTTTTAATGTTGTTTGAAAAGTAGACAACTGGCTAACGAAAAGTTCCAACAATTATTCTGTTGATCATGTCTTCAAGGAACTGAGACTGTCACCCTCTAATGGGTGGGATTCAGGGCACAGCAAGCCAGGGAAAAAAACATAATTTTGTGTAGAGTGCTTGCTCCTCCCTCTCTCCCTCCTTTCTTTTTTCTCTTTCATAAAAAAAAAAAAAAAAAAAAAAAAAAAAAAACCAACTGGAAACACATCTGAGACTGAACTTCTGCATGGAAAAATTACAGGGGAAAAATATTCTTCTGATTACGTTGGGGGAAAAACCCACCACCAACCTGGTCATGGTAGGAAAACAAGCAGCCCCACAGAGCTCCCTTTGTGTGATTAGCTGAATCAGATGCCTCCACCCCACTGGGCAGACTTGCCATGCTCTCTGCAATATCTCCTGAGTGTCCAGAGTCACAGGGAGGTCAGGAGCCCAGCTCAGGTTTCATAAAAGAGCTCATGGCCCTTCCATGGAGCTGCTCTGTTAGCTTTTCTATTCATCTTCTCTGGTTTTGATTTTTCTCTAATTTTTTTCCCCCGGTGAAAAAAAAATCTTTCCAATCTCTCCAATCCCTGGTAGTCATTTGAAGTTATAAAAATTTTTTGACTTTAAGTATCTATATATGTCCATCATTTGTCTCTTTCTAATTTACAAGTTCTTGCTCATTTTATTACCAAGCTACATATAAGAAAATGTACATAGACATAAATGATCCATTGTGTATGCACTTGTGTGTATATATGCCTATAGATGTTTATGCTTTACATATGTTTTTTTCTATGCTTTATGGGTATACATGTATATATGGACACATAAAACATAGAAATAAAAATAGAGGCATAATATAAAATATATCTACTCATTTATTTGAAATTCCATAGGTTACTTATAGAAAAAGCCTCAATAAACTTCAACTAAACACATTTATAGGTAGATAAATAAAATATAGACCTAATTAACACGCCCAAAAGAGGGAAAACACCCTGTGGAAAATAATCAATCACCAACCAGAGAAGCTGAACAGCATCGTGAGCACAGCCTGCTATTACCATCATATATTTATACATCCTATATGTTCTCCTAGCCAACGTAGCTAAGCTCATCGGCTGAATGTAATGTGCATCCTTTTTGGATACAGTGAATTGTCCTTTTCTGTGGCTAATGAATGACAGGGACCATGTACCTGCTATAAGCTGTAGACTTCAAACACACACACATATTTCTACACTTATATTTATACTTCAGTTCCCAGCCAGTACTATTGGGTCAGGATTTCTTTTTTTCTGTTTTGTTTTGTTTTGTTTTAAGGTTTGAAAAAAATGTCTCTATTATCACCCATGGTAGGCTCTATGTTGTTTGCCCTGCCATCAAACTGAACCTTGAAAGTCCATAATTCCATTTGTAGCAGCAAGACTGCTTGGAGGTGACAGACCCTCTAGAGAGAATCCCTCAGGGTGGGGCCCTCAGGAGTGGTCCGGATAAAGCCACATGCACAGCACAGCACAACTGGAGCAATGCAAAGTAGAAAACCAAAAACTAGCAACAACAACAAGCAGAGCAAGATTTCCCCCCTTATTTTTCTTACAAGAGTGATAAAGGTGATGAAAATAGGTTGATATTTGATGAATTGGTTTTATTCAGAGGAGTGCTATCATTTTAATGTCCTTTTTTATTTTTTGAGAATGCACCCACAGTCTCTGAATTCCCATTAATGCAAAGTTCAGATAAAGCTGATGAAAAGCATCTGCCATCTTGATAGTTGCCATGGCAGATGGCGCCAGCCTTTATGCTTTTATCAGTATTAGTATCAGAACACACTTTGTGTTCCAAGCTGAGATAAAAATCATTGAAGCTGTACCTGGAAGAGGCAGCGCCACACTGCAGGCCTCACTGTTCTGCATCTTAACAGAATTGCCTGCATGAAAAGCCACGCACTACATCTCCTTGTGGTTCATTAGTGCGGATGGTATTTTACGAACTTAGAGGACTGAGGCAGTGGTGGGGGTTTGGGGGAGGTGGGTTTTTCTAAAAAAACACTGCTGTAGCCCTTCGCCACTTTCCCTTGCCTCTTGTCTCCTCAGAATTTTTGGGCACGCACCACCAGTGGCCATTTATGCTAACCCTGCTGGTCCTCTGGGAAGTCCTGCAGGGAGGGGGTTGTTCAATGTCAACCTTGGAACCTGAGAGCAGGGGAAAGGAGCCCTTTAAGCACTTTGAGCTGCGTAAGGTGCTGGCTCTGGAAGGGGGTGGGGTGGGGGGATGCAGCTTCATTAGCAAGTGCGTTCCACATGGTGATGCCCACCTCTCTGCCCTCTATCTCCCTGTCACGGCCACTGCTGCCAAGTCCCACATATTGGTGATGTAGAACCGAAGCCCTGCACCAGCGCCCCACTCTAGGCCTCAATCCAAGGTCTACCATCTCCTGTGTGAGGGCCCAGTGGGTCCTTGTTTATTCCGAAATCCCCAAAGATATGACTTCAGGAAGTGAGAGCCCTTCCACCAGCTCCTTATTGTTCATTTCCAAACATATTGGCAGATTCTCCCCAACTCTTGCTTCCCCTCTTCAGTTATGTGTGCAGTTATTTTTGGTAACATTGTTGCCTGATAAATAGAGGGGTTGAGAGATCTGAAGTTATTATGCAAGTGTTAGCTACACAGCCTGGTACACCATTTGGCTGGTGCATGGAGGGAGATGAACAGTAACAAAGAGGAGGAGGGCAAGGGAGTTACTCTAAATTGAAGTATACATATGTATCTATATGACATTAATAATAAGGGTTGGGAGCCATTAGAGTTGGCTGCACTGACTTCAGGCACCTCCAAGAACACTTGAAAAGAATTTTAGAAATGAAGACAAAACTCAGTTCCTGACTTTTCCTCCTTTGATTAAGGGAACAGGAGTCAGCGCCCAGACTCAAATACTGGCGCCACCACGCACTCCCTGTGTGATTCGGGGAATCCTACCAAACTCCTCCATGACTCATTTTCTTTATGAGAGGTAGACGGTACTCATCCATCTCACAGAGTAACCGTGACTATTAAATAAGACCATGTCAGTAAGCACATACCAATGCTCAATGAATGTTAGTTATTGCTAATGTAATTCACATCAGTTTCCTAGTAGCACTGGAACAGCTTTAAAGGGGACACATGTCATTAAAGCCTACCTCACCAGTGGCATCTACCTGGGCAGGGCACCTCACTACTGTGTTCCAGAATTTTAAGCATTCAGCAGCTGTGGTCTTAGCCCAGGTCCAAATTGGCGCTGACACTGGCTTTTTGAGTTGCTTCCATTGCCTGGCAGGCATGTCATAGCCTGGTCCTCACTTCTGCCCCTGGGTTGGATGGGTGAAGGTAAATGATTAACCCTAGGCTTCTAGTTTAGTCTAGTTCTAGAACTGAATGGCTTACAAAGAGCTGTCACAGAGATTGTGGTAACACCCACCTCCTGCTGCTGCAAAGTCCATGCCTCCTCTATCAGGCTGTGCTTTTGTCCCAAAGGAAAGCAAAAGGGAAATGTGTACTTTCAACACTCTGTTCAATAATTAATATATTACATTTGGAAAGAGAATGATACATTGCCTTTCTTCATCTCTTACTGAAGTATAATTTGCATACAATAAGATGTAGTTTTAGTATACAGTTCTGTAAGATTTGACAAATATGTAGCTGCATAGCCATCTCCACCGTAAAGCTATGGGATAGTTTAATCATTCTAAAAAATTCCAGTGTGAAGCCCCTTTCCAGAGAAACTGTACTCCAAATCCATTCCCTGGTAATCACTGATGTATTTTCTGTCATTGTATTTTTGCCTTTTTATGAGTGGCAGATTAATGGAATAATACAATATATACAACTTTGGGTGAGCTGCTTTCACGTAGGATATATGTGAGATTCATTCATATTGTGTGCCTATTCCTTGTTCCTTATTACTAAATTACTTCATTGTATAGATGTGTCACAATTTACTTACCCATTATACACTTGAGGGGCATTTGAGGGACAACTGTTGTTCAAAACAACAATTATGAATAAGGCTGCTATAAACATAAGTGGACATGTTTTTGTGTGAGTATAAGTTTTTCTTTGACTTGAGTAAATTCTTAGAAATGTGATTGCTGGATCATATGGTAAGTTTTTGTTTATTTATCTTTATCAGAAATGGCCAGACTCTCTTCCAAGTGACTGTACTATTTTGTATTCCCACCAGTAATGAAAGAATGTTCCAGTGGTTCCACATCCTTGTCAACACTTGGAATTGTCAGATTTTTTGATTTTAACTTTAACCTTTTTTGAAAATGTGTGTTATTTTTTCATTGTGGGTTTAACTGGCCTATCTTCAATGAATAATGATGTTGAACATCTTTTCATGTATTTATTTGACATTTGCATATTTTGGTGAAGTTTCTTAACAAAAGTACTGCATATATTCTTTAATCAGTTTTTTTATTATTCAGTTTTGAGAGCATTTTAAAAAATGTATGCTAGATATAAGTCCTTAAACATACATGCAAATATATTTTCCAAGTCTGTAGCCTGTCTCTTAATTCTCTCAACAGTATCTTTCAAAGAGCATACTTTGATAAATTGCCATTTATTAATTGACTTTGATGAGGTAATTTTTTTCTCTTACGTTTCATGTTTTTGGTGTTGTATCTAAGAAGTGTTTGGTTCATGTCAGGTCACAAATATTTATTCCTTTGTTTTCTTCAGAGGTCTGATACTGATAGCTTAGATTTTCTACATTTGGTTTGTGAACTACTTAGAGTTAATTTTAATATTAATGCAAACTAACTTAATAATACTATGAGGATATCATGTTAGGTAGAGATCAATCATTTTTTTTTTAAGATTTATTTATGCATATAAGAACTGGAGTACAGGCTAGAGATGCAGGGTTGAGAGGATTCACCAGAGACAGAGTGGGGAGCAGAACAGGCAGATTGACTGAAATACTCTGCTGAGGGGAGCAGCAGGCGAGACAGGAGAGATCTCCTGCACCATGTGGGTCACCTCTCTGGCTGTGAATCGAAATCATGCCGCAGTGGCTGTGATTGATTGCTTCATAGTGCTGTGACTTAACCCCTTGTGCAACCAGGGAGGCAGGCTCCTGTTTTTGTTTTCTATATTGGTCCAGTTGTTCTTGCACTATTTGTTGAAAACTTTATTTATCCTTTCTCCATTAAATTATTTGCCTTTCAACTTTCTTGAAAAGCATGACCATAGAGGCCTAATTTTTATAATTTCTGCTTCTGTAGTTTCTAGCCTGCTTAATTGATCTATACATCACTTCTATTTTTAATACCATACTGTTTTTATTATTATAACTTTAGAGTAAGAACTGAAAATCACATAAGTCTTCCAACCTTGTTGTTCTTTTTCAAAGTTGAAAGCTATGTTATGTAAACCATAAATACGTTTCCCACTTACTATGTGTCAAACGTATACACTTACTTTAAATGCACAGTGATTGTCAGCATAGACCAAATGTGGAGGATAGAGTTTTAATCTGGAGTTTCAGGAACAATGCAGCCTATGAACCTATGTATTAAAAAGATGAGAGAAACTAATATGAATGGCCAGAAACCTGAGAACCACTTGGATCTCTAATCAGATAGAATGTCTTATGAAGGCTGTAGATATATTAGCCTCCATTTAAAAAACACTCATCTTTTTACTTTTGTGAACACCTGCCCATAAATTCAATTCAGAAAATTTTTACCCCTTTAGGTTGCTGCATGAAATTTCAAAAATGAACAAAATATGACTGTTTCCCATGATTTTTCATTAGATAAGATTCACTATTAGAAGTTTGCCTTGTCGCACCCCACTGTTTAGAGAGCTTGTTTATGTACTTAATTCTGTTAAGTTTTTACAACCTGTCTTGGAGCAGACCTTCCTTTCTCATTCTGCAGATAAGGAATTTCAGAGTTCAAATCACTGACTCATAATTACTAGCTAAAAAATCTCTGACTTGGGACTCCACTTAGCTTTTGATACCAAGATGTCTGATCTATGCCTCAGCAAATCCCAGCTTTAGGAAGTTCAGCTTGCCCTAAATAAATGCTGTTTGGCCCAGGATATCCTAAAGGACAATGTGACTTTGTAAAAGTGCTATCACTTCAGATTTAGCCAGAATCAGATCAATTTGCAGGAATTGTGGCCTTAATTATTAGCTGCCCTTCAATGGCCAGCTTCCACTGTGCCAAGCTTGAATTCAATCTTCCAGACTTGCTTGGGTTAGCAAACAGAGTGGGAAGTGCTATTTAACAAACAGTGTGAAGTCTAGGAAATTCTCACTCTTACTGTTGAAACTTGTTTCTCCATTGTGCTGGGGTAAAGATGCTACTGATTCATTTTTGTTGTTGTGTTAGTAATTAGAAGCCATCAGCCACCCTGAATGAAAACTATGAGTTTCAATATTTGACTAAATTTTCTAGCAAAGTTTGGCATCAAAACCGGGTCAAACTCAGGAGTCAGTTCCTGCATCTTACAGCTGCAGAATAATTTTAACACTTGCTCAATTCAGAAAGTCTTAAAAGAAGCTTTCTAAACTTGTGGTTCTCAAAGTGAAGTCCAGGCAGCAGCATCCCTATTTCCTGGGAATTACCTAGAAATGCGAAGGTTCAGCCTTCCCTCTCAATTGATTTCATCTAATTTTTCTCTTTAAGCAAGTGAACAGAATCTCCAAAGAAAAACACTTGAGATGGGGAAACATGCTAAATCACCATAGAACTCATGTATAGGTGTTAAGTGCCATGTAGGGGTTACTGCTGAGAAGACACTGACATTATCTACTGCAGTTCAGGAAGAGTTGGAAAGCGCTTCTAAGATCAATCTGGTAAACTAAGCCACAAAATTTTGTTCAGGATGGACTCTAGTTATAGGCTAAGTTAATCTCCCGAGCCTGTGGTGAGAGCAGGGCAGCTCTCACTAGAAAATGCTCAGTTTTCTCAAGGTTGCAAGAGCCTCTTACTGTACTTTTTTTTTGGGAAAATAGAAAACCAGACACCTTTTGATGGGAATCTCTTGGAATGAGAGAATGTGTCTTTGGTTTATGTTTTCACTTTCACAAGGCTCTAAATTTATACTTTCTGGGCCTCCCCGGTGGCGCAGAGGTTGAGCGCTGGGTTGTGAGGCTGCCCGCTGCCTCTGCAGCGCCGGTTCGATTCCCGGCTGCTCCCCGGCCACCGGAGGAGGGTCCCACATGGCGTGCAGACCTCTCCTGCCGCCCGCTGCTCCCCTCAGCAGTGTACTTCGGTCCTTCTGCCTGCTCTGCTCCCCGCTCTGGCTCTGGTGAATTCTCTCACCCTCCCGCGCTTCTGACTGTACCCAGTGCATGTACAAACAAAACAAACGAACAAACAAATAAATAAATAAATAAAACATGCCTCTATAAAAGAAAAAAAAAATTAAAAAAAAAATAAATTTATACTTTCTATATACTCTGGTTTCTCTTCAGATCGTATAAATCTTTTGCCTTTTACTAAATTTATACTTTCCAAGAGAAAGAAAGATTATCAAGAATCCTCTTCCTTCAGTATGTCTTCCCTGACAGCAAGCACACACTTGTTTTTTGTTTTCTTTTTCCCCCAAGATAATTTATATGATGTTAGAGAAGGAAGGAAGTGTAGAAAGCATCAGGGGGGTTTCAAAGAGAATTTAGCTTATATTTTGGGTAGGACAGGGTTTGTTCCCTGATGAGACACTCTCTTTTCTTGAAGATGCTCAGCATTCCTCACCTCTGATATTAATATCAATAGCATCTCCTGTTATTGGTTAGGAAAAACCTCCCAGCATATTTCTGATCACCCTTCAGGGTTGTGCCTTAGGTTGAGAACTATGGTTTTATCAATGAGGATACTGAGGTCCTGTTGGCAAACAGCAGAGTCAGCATTTGACCCAAACTTTCTCACCCTCAGTCCCACTATGCACAATGAGGATAAGAACTTTTGTCTAGTTTGGTCATTGCTGAATTCTTGATATTTAGTCATTTCTCACTCATTGGAGACACTCACTAAGAATTTATTGAATGGATAAATGAATAAGTGAGTTGGTAGATTACTATACATTCTAGGATACCATCTCCAAGATCCTCTGGAAACAAAGTAATTGACTATTGATGGTTTTTGAGGCCTTCAACTTAAACAGCTTCCAGGTATCCAAAAAAAAAAAAAAAAAGAAAAGGTCTATTATCAGAGATGAAGGAGCCACAGAGTAAATGGGATTCTTCAAGACAGTAAGAACATTGTCACAGGAACTTGCCTTCCAAATTAAATTCAGTACCTCTACTGATTTAAGATGTACAATATTTCCATTAGAATAATAATACCACCACTAAGATTTTGAATTTATGTGCATATTGATGGAATGAGCTGTCTACTGATGGATCACGAAAATGATGTCTCTGCTACGAAAGAGTCCGATGCTGGCGCCACAGAATGGTCCACAGCCCTGGAACTTTGCCACAGATGCAGCACCCAATACACTGTTGCCTCTTGGGAATTGCTAATTCCATGAATTGCTCCTTAAAGGGTGTTTTCTTTATTCATCTTCCCCAATTAAAAGCATATCAAAAGAGTGGTCTAGGCTTTTAAGTTCACGCAAGAATACTTTTGTGTCCTTTGAGAGGATGCTCATAGAGAGCTAGCTGGAGAAAATCATTTTTTACTTAGGAACGATCTTCTGGAGTGTCAGCCATCATGGTGTATACTTTGTCCTCCTAGTAATACATTCTAGCCACACATCAGTGTGGGGACTCTCACCTTTCCAAGTAATGATGCTTCACAGTTCACACCTGATAGCTGGGGGAGGCAGGTGAGGTTTCAAAAAGCAAAGAGGCCTTAACAACTTAGAAAGCTGTGGTGGCAGAGCTAAATATCTGAGCTTCAGTCACGAAGACACTGGGCTAGTAGGTTACACTTCTTTCTTGTGAACATATGGAAGAGGATTTTATTTGTGTTGGACTTTAAAAATAGCTTTAAGTATCTTACTGTGCACACAGTAAAACTCCAATTCGAATCCACATTTCTCAGTCTGAGAAACTGAGATACAGAAATGTTACCTATTTCTAGTGTATTGACAGGGATAGTTTAGTTTATACGGTCGCAGTGAACACCCCCTCCCCAGTCTCCCTTGATTCACATGTTGAACATTCGTTTCTCATTCATGTCACTTTCCCACACAGGTGGGCTGGGGATCTCTGTCATACAGGACTTATGGACCCAATTTGCCTTAGCACTATCTAGAATGTCTAGGTTCCCATGGGTAGAGGAAGAACTGTTGGGAGGGTCATGCCTTGCCCATCTCTTTATCCAGAAGTAACGACACCACACTTTCCACAGCCCACTGGTCAAAACCAGCTATGTAATCTCTTTGGCATAGGGAGTAGCGAGATGTCATCTCCTGTGTGCCTGGAAGAAGAGAACCAGATTTCGGGAAAACACCAGAGTGTCTGCCACAGCAAGCAAAAACTGGCTGCATCTTTCTATAAGTACAATTCCCTGAGATAAATGAATTTCACAACCAATATGTCCAGGTTCCAGTATTGTGTAGACAGAAAGAAATAAAAATAAGTGACTGAAACATATTTGAGATTTATTTTCTTCTGTAAGTCATGTAAGTTCAAATGGTATGTTAAAGAAAGCTGTTATAAAATCCTTCATGGACTAAGGTGGAATAAACATGCTCCTAAATGTATATATGTAAATACATATAAACATATGTAGTGGGTTTGGATATTTAACAGCAAAGCCTCTACAGCAAAGCAGAATTTATTTTTGCTGTAATAATTTAGCCCTTCACATTCCTGCGTTCATTAGAAGGTGACAATGTGCCTTAAAGCTTAGACTTATGCAGTATTTTTGTCAGTCTGTTTAAAAATTGCTTATTTTCCCAAATATCCTCTCTCTGCTCATTTGAATAAGAGGAAGGAGGTGCAATTTGAATGCCTCCCGATAGTCAGGGGAGGAGGCTTCGTCCCTCAAGCTGCTGCTCAGGTGTGTTGGGGCTGTTTACAGATGTCTGAAGTCGTGTCTTGCCTTCACAGGCCATGGATGTCTGGCTGGCCCTTGAGAGCGGAATCTGCTGCCCCTGTAGACTTCTCATCGGATCAAACTGTGCTCCAGATGGTGAGTCATGTCAGACTTAATTGCCCCATGGCTCATGTATGACCTCTCTGAGTTCTGGCTGGCAGCTACCCTTGATGTCTAAGCCATAACCCGTGCTAGTCACTTCCTTGGTGACCATGACCATCCTGCCTTGTTGCCATCATGTTTTGGGGCCAAATTTACTTCCATGTGGTTGCATGTTAGTGAAGATAATCAATAATGTGACCAACTCTCAGAATACTAAGTAGCCTGTTATTTATAGGGGAGGGGCGACAGAAATGCCTCTTTCCATTTTAGTAGTGTCTTCAATTACCCAACAGTCCTCTCCCTCTGCCCGTCAACCTTGCAGCTTCTCTGGCTCTACTGCTGCTCCTCTTGGCCTGCACAAACCCCTGGACTTGGGAAAGGACACTCTCTTCTATCTTCTTCCTGTTGGAAATTTCCTCAGGTCTATCAAGGCTGACTTTCAGTGTGCTACATCGGATAACTTCCTTAATACAAGATCCAGGCTGCAAGATGATGGTCTTGTTGCAAAATTTTATATTTGAATGTCAGGAGCTGGCAATCACCTCATTTTCTCATTAGATTCCGTGGTTAGCATGCCTAATCTTCTCCCTGGGCAGGTGACCCAAGTCCACTAGGGTGAAGGGCCTGTACTTGAAAAGACAAAACAGAAAAGCACACGAATTATTCTGAACATATCAGCTCCATACACATAGGTGGAAATTATGGAGATTGGGGTTTCATTAATCCAGTACTCCCATAGATTTTAGAATTTGTACTAGAATTTAGTGCTTGAATGTATATGTATTTGTGTTTCACTTCATTTACCCAGTAATTTTTTTTTTCAAATAATCTATTATATGCCACACTCTTCCTATGAAGAACACAGCCCATTTCCTCTTCAGGGCTCAAAATCTATTGGTAGAAAAATTTGACTAAACAGATATTAATTCTCATGCAGTAGGTGCTCTCAAAAGAGTTTTTCAGTGGCACCATGAGAATAGAGGAAGAAAATTTAACTCACTCTGGCAGTGTCAGGGATGCAGTCCCCAGAAAATGTGACATTTTTGATAAGCCTTACTGGAAGCATTCCTCTAAGGAGAAGGGGTTGGACAAGGCTGGAGTCATTCTAGGAACAGGAAGAGAAAACAGCAGGTGCTGAAGCGCATAGGTAACAAAAGACATGTCCCTTTGGTGTTTGTTATGGCCAGAATATATAGTATCTTGGGTACAAATGGGGTTGGTTTCAACAGTGGAAATAATGGGTTGTAGGAAAAGTTGTGACATATATTTTCTATGCCAACCCAATAGATGAGGAAGGAAATCTAAGAGACTGGTGACAAACCTAAATGGGCTTGTTCTACGTGCCAAACAAGTTCAGCTTCATTTCAGGTGATCT